>NC_090732.1:82369292-82381792 GCF_036898095.1 Palaemon carinicauda | reverse complement strand
ATTTTTCACCTTTTAACGCCGAGAAGGAAGTAGATTTTCTCCCTTTGTCACTCGACGAATACAAAGCTTTCACTATGCCAGTCACTTTATTTGTAAAAACATTTTGTGTAAAACATTAGATGTCAGACCTGGATTGGGATTCACCCCCATGATTTTTAATTTGACATTGGCCGGACTTGTTGCTGAACTCGACTATTATTGGCTCACGTTTTGTTTGCTCTATCCTTACCCCTGGGATGGGAAGAATTGAGTATTCTTAATCATTTGATTACCATTGCATCGTACGTTTAAAGTTAACACTGATCATTTACTTAACTTAACGCTTCCGTGAACCATTGACTGCGGGTTCAATTTTCCCTAAATTCAAATTCACATGCATGCCTAACTTTAACTAAATTGATTTTAATATACACTAGCAGCGTTTTGTTAACTTTAAACGGATGTTGATGTGAAGAACGATTTCACTCATTCATCCAGTAAGTTTATCTAGCGCGTACTAACAAGTAATTGAATCACATTTGCTGGAAATAACCCCTCTCTCCCTTTCTTCTCCCCTTTATCCCCAGGGTGTGAAGAATTTTCTTCACTCTTCTTCCTTTTGTATTTTTGACTCTCTACTAATACTGTAGCTACCCCTTAAACACTATCTCCTACATTAAATTTTCTTTACCGAAACATTGGGAGAACTATCTTAAATCAACTAAACTTGTTGACAGTAGCGTACGCCATACTTGCGACGTCACAGCGTAGATACACACACCAAAAGCCCAGCGGGCGTAAAGTGATTCTTTCCGTAAACTACGTGGGTTGAGATAAATTCATAAACTGAATTGAATATCATTTTTAATGTAGCTGACTTTAATGCAGCTTTTATTTCTCAGTACAAATTAAGGTCTGTTAATTTTAAGATGTATGCCCAATGCACCAGCCCATCCTACCAGCCCATTGCTAATTGATCATTAATTTTCAGCAAGCCAAAATAGGTAGGATTATTGTATATATAAACTCCCTTAGAGCAGCAAGATTTCTCTGTGTATGTTGTGCAAAATCCTGCCTCATATGCACTCCTGCAACAATATATTGCCCTGTCCTAAATTCCCGATATGGCACCTCCACTGGATTACCTGGCGCATCATGAATCTCACCTGTTTTGGAAAGGTGAAGCCAGGTGAACCCTCTCAACCCTAACCATGCCCCATTCATTCGAAAGCCGTAGTGACCGACTGACCTGCCTGTCAGTGGATCCGTGCACCTCTGTCTCACATACCCACCCCCCTCTTCCCAAAACTCAACTCACACAGGACTCCTGCCGGTTGGAGACACGGAAGATAGGAGCATGGTATACCATATTTGCTAAAAGTGAGGATTAAAGGGGTGAGCCAGTTAAGAGTACAAGATCCGGCCAACAGTCATTTGAGGACAAAGACAGAAATCCAAGGAGTGCAGGTAATATATTGTGGCCACTTAGTTTTCCCCTATTTTTTAGCTTAGACTAATTTTAACTTGAGTTAACTTGCTATTACATATTTCGGGTTGGTGAGGTGGGATTGTGTGTACAGTTTTTTTTCCATATCATTTTTTGCTTTCAAGACTAGCACAGTCTCTGGGTCAAATGAGCCACGTGTCCAACCCAATTTCATTTATTGACTATTGCAGAAGACCACGTGTCTAAGCAACCATTTTTATTACTTTGAATTGCTTTTTATTACATCATATTTTGTTTTGATACCAATTTTGTGTTGTTAAGATGTCCGTTTCTATTAATGTAAATTTGTAAAATAAATCAAGATTAGGTTAATTAAACCTTGTCGTATTTCTACTCCCTCATTTATTTGATTAACTATTATTATTATTCAATCTCGGGACAATATACCCGATATTTTGAAAGGAGTAAGCCTAGGTAAGTCAAGTGTGCTAGCGAGCGACTTAATATTAATCTATCTGCTTCGAAGGTAAAGATCCATATCTTTAAACTATATACTTTACTTTACATCTCTGCTCTCATTTTTTAGTTTGCCTCAATAATTACTAAACGTAATATTCCTGTCCAGCATCTCACTGGGGTCCCTGGGACAGAGTCGAAACAGAGCCTGAGAGTGTAGATGACTATAGACCTGACAAAGCTAGAGTAGGCCATTAAATTACTTTTATTTTCACGTGTGGAGTTCTCCGGCCTCTGAACAGTACAATATCCTTTTTGCATTTAAGAGTGATGGTTAGTGAACTACGTCAGTAAAGTTATTAGCAGGGTGTTTTTGTCCTGAGTGTAATTGCTCCTTATCCTCCCCTGTTGATCTTTGAGTAACTGACGTAGGGAGACTTTCCTGGACTAAGTTCCCACTCAAACACCTTAACTATAAAAATATTCTCCCTATATAAATATATATATATATATATATATATATATATATATATATATATATATATATATATATATATATATATATATATATATATATATATACATATATATATGTATATATATATATATATATATATATATATACATATATATATGTATATATATATATATATATATATATATATATATATATATATATATATATATATATATATATATAAATATATATATATATATATATATATATATATATATATATATATATGTATATATATATATATATATATATATATATATATATATATATATATACATATATATATGTATATATATATATATATATATATATATATATATATATATATATATATATATCATCATCATCATCATTATCATCATCATCATATCCTCCTACGCCTATTGACGCAAATTGCCTCGGTTAGATTTCGCCATTCTTCTCTATCTTGAGCTTTCAGTTCAATACTTCTCCATTCCTCATCTCCTACTACGAGCTTCATAGTCCTCAGTCATGTAGGCTTGGGTCTTCCAACTATTCTAGTGTCCTGAGGAGCCCAGCTGAACGTTTGGTGGACTAATCTCTCTTGGGGAATACGAAGAGCATGTCCAAACCATCTTCATCTACCCCTCATGATGATCTCATCCACATATAGCACTCGAGTAATCTCTCTTATAGTTTCATTTCTAATCCTGTTCTACCATTTAGCTCCCAATATCCTTCTGAGGGATTTGTTCTCAAATCTACTAAATTTATTGGGAATTATTTCATTGTCATACCATGACTCATATCCATAGAGTAACACCGACCTATGCCAATATCTGAAGTAATTGGAGATTGAATCTTTTCTTGTGTAGCCGAAATAATAATGAGAATAGCAAATGCAATCATTGATGAATGTAAGTTTCCCAAATCTGAAAAAATGGCTATAGTCACACCAGCTCTGAAAAATGCACTGGACTACCAGGAATTAAGCTCATATAGACCTATTTCGAATCTATCCTTGGTTTCAAAAGTGCTTGATTACCTAATTCTTGAACAACTAGTCAGTCACTTAGAAGTAATAAAAGCTTTGCTTGACAACCAATCTGATTACAGAAAACCATACTCTATGGATACAGCCATTTACTCTGTTGTAAATGATGGATGAAAATTAATGTGGTATTTTAATATTGCTCGATCTCAGTGCTGCTTTTGGTACAGTTTTGCATGAACTGCTACTAAATGATCTACGGTGCACCGGCGTTGAAGATCAATCTTTCGAATACCTAAAATACTACTTGGTTAGGAGAAATTACTGTGTTCAAATTGGAAACTCTTATTTATCATATGAACCCTTAAACAAAGGGGTACTCCAAGGGAGTGTACTTGGCCTAATATTATTCTGTATCTATACTATTGGTCTATCGAAAATAATGCTACAAAGTTCAAACTGTTTGCGGATGACATACAATTTTGCTTCTCTATAAATGATATAGATGACGCTACTGAAACTCTAAACCGAATCCTTGATAGTGATAAATAATGGATGACATCTAAACAACTACAATCAAATGAGAACAAAACTGAATTCATGGTGGTGGGTAAGAGAAACTGTGAGAAACTTGGGTGATATTCAAATGAACTCAGTACCTATATCTAGTAAAGTTCGAGATCTAGGTGTATTTTTTGACTGTAACCTGTCTCTAAATGCCCAAATAAACAATGTAATAAAAACTGCCGGTTATCATCTAAGAAATATTGCGATTATAAAAAAGTACCAGGACGAAAATTCTGTAAAGAAACTTGTGATGAACTGTGGTATTACCAGGATTGACTACTGCAACTCTATCTATTACAATTTACCAAAAGTGCAATTTAGGAAATTACAAAACATAATAAGCAGAGGAGTAAGACTGATCAAAGGTGTCCCACCTTTAGAAGGGATCACCCCTATATTAATTGATTAACATTGGTTGCCGATAAAAGCGAGAATTGAATTTAAAATATGTACAATAACCCACCAAGTTATCAGGACTGGTCGTTCAAAATACTTAAGAGAATTGCTACATATTGCGCAGCCAACAAATCGTGTCGACACGAGAATAGTTACAGATAGCTTCAAACTATTGGAACCTAGATATGTGTCTATTGTAGGCTCCAGAGCCTTTAAATATGCGGCCCCGAGACTATATAATAAGCTCCCACGAGACATCCGAATGATTGAAGACATTAAGGCTTTCAAGAGAAAACTGAAGACTTTCTTATCTCAACAGTCATACAACAGACGATTTAATAGTAAATGAACAATACGCGATATGAAACGTTAAATATTCTAAACAAACAAGGTAAAACGACAGTGGAGGTCCTGTGGAGAGTGGGGTTCCCCTGCGGTATGGGACCGGAAAAGCAGCCGTCAAAGTAAATTAAGTAACGTAAACTGGTGTATAGTCTGATTTTTATATGTAATTTCAGGCGATTTGATTTCTAAATTCTTTTAACCAAGTCATTGTCTGATTTGCTTTCTTCAATCTTTCACCAAAATCCAATTCTAAAGACCCTGTATTGGAGATCATATTTCCTAAATACTTGAATGATTCCACATCTAAGACCACAAAAGAACAACAATTATCTTTCGATACACGCATTTTACGAAACAATATTTGCTGCCAGTCGTTTGAGTGAAGTCACTTTCAGCGAAGTCTTTTTCAGCGAAGCCTATTGAGCAAAGTTCATTTAAAGCGATGCGTTAAGAGCGAATGATAAGATTCGGTGACTTACTACTAATAGACTTCGCTAACATGTAGGCTATTATGAAGAGAGTTTGAAACAAATATTAGTATTGAGAGTTTGACAAAGGTTATTAAAAGAAATATAAAGATTAACTACTGTCTGTAATAAGATAAAAATAAATTCAACCTTATGATACTATTAAAGTGCAAAAATATACATAAACAGGTATATCAAGAGTTTGACAATGATTATCATAAGAAGTATAATCATTAACCACATAAAGATTTGTAACAATATTATGAGACGATTACTGTTTCCAACTTAACTATCATGTTTCCTTCCGTTGAGAAACTACCGCTAGAGAGTTATGGGGTCCTTTGACTGGCCAGACAGTGCTACATTGGATCCATCTCTCTGGTTACGGCTCATTTCCTCTTTGCCGACACAAACACAGAATGGTCTGGCCTATTCTTTACACAATCTCCTCTTTCCTCATACACTTGACAACATTGAAATTACCAAACAATACTTCTCTCAAAAGGTTAACTACTGCCCTGTAATTGTACAATGGCTACTTTCCTCCTGGTAACGGTAGAAGAGACTCGTTAGCTATGGTAAGCAGCTTTTCTAGGAGATGGACATTCCAAAATCAAATTATTGTTCTCTAATTTTGGGTAGCGCCATAGCCTCTGTATCATGGCGTTCCACTGTCTTGGGGTAGAGATCTCTTGCTTGAGGGTACACTCGGGAAGACTATTCTATCTTGTTTCTCTTCCTCCTGTTATTTGAAGTTTTTATAGCTTATATATGAAAGATTAATTTTAATGTTATTATTGCTCATAAACTTCTCTTGTAGTTTATTTCCTTATTTTCTCTCCTCACTGGGCTATCTTCCCTGCTGGAGCCCTTGGGCTTATAGCATCATGCTTTTCCAACTAGGGTTGTACCTTAGCAAGTAATAATAATATATTTAGAAAGATAACAGTCAAGGGATAGAGAATGTGATGGGTGTCTAGGGTCTTGGTGAAGTTGCAAATAAAGATGGAGAACATTTCTTAAAGTTCTATTCAGCAAACAATCTTGTCATTGGAGGTATTCTTTTTCAACACAAGAACATCCACAAGTATATATGGACTTTCACTATGTGGCATTTACAAAAATCAGATAGATCGCATTGCCATTAATACAGAGAGAAAGAGGACTCTGAGAAATGCGAGAAGCTATAGAGGTGCCGATATTGGTAGTGATCACCAGCTCCTCATTACTACTCTGAGATTAAAACTGAAAGCACCCAACAGAAAGGTAGATAGAATACCTAGGTTTGATATAACTAAGGTTTTAGGAGAAGAGCATATAGAAACATTTGCAATTGCATGTAGGAATCGGTTTGCAGTTTTGGAGACTCTAAGAGACGAAGAGCAGACAATTGATAAAGAAAGGTGTGATATCAAGAATATATTTCAGACAGTTAGTAGTTAAGTCTTGGGATATGCAGTTACAAGGAGAAAGCCATGGATATCAAATGATACCTGGGATATTATGAAAAGGAGACAAAGACAGAAATTGATTGTTGAAAGCTTTCAAGGAAGTAATAAAAATTACAAGGTAGAGAATGCTAAGTATTCCAGTATTGATAGTGAGGTCAAAAGAAAAGCCAAGAATGACTGGAGAGAATATATACAGTAGACAGTAAAGCAGATGAGGCTGACAAAGTTATGAATTCAGGAAGTGGCTATGGTGTAAGAATTGCTCATAGAATTATCAATGAAATCTAGACTGGGGCTAAGAAGAAGAAGCAAACACCCATCAAAAAGAGAGATGAATCTATTATAACAACAGAAGATGAAGAAGACAACGTTTGATGGAACACTTTAGTGAGGTCATGAATAGGAAAAATGAAGGGAATAATTTGATTGATATACCTGAAGCTCATGAAGACCTTGATGTGCCCATGAATGAATTCAGTGTGATTGAAGTCGAAGCTATCATTAAAAAACACAGGAGATGTCACAAATAGACGAAACAGTAAACTATTGGGGTCCTGTCGATGACCCTCTTCTGCTGCCTTCGCTTAAGTACTAGACATAACATCAGCTTCGACTGGCGCCTCATACATGATGATCTGTTTTCAACTTTGTCGTTGCAGGCAAGGGGGGTGGAGGCTACAGCCAGGAGACCGTTGGACATTGACTCCTATTTGAAGAGGGGACCCATGCCCATGAACCCCCAGGCAGGATGGTTGGTGCCATCCTGCCTGGGGGGTCCTGGGCATGGTTCGTCTATTTGTGACATCTCCTGTGTTTTTTAACGATAGCTTCGACTTCAAACACACTGAATTCAATCATGGGCACATCAAGGTCTTCATGAGCTTCAGGTATATCAATCAAATTATTCCCTTCATTTTTCCTATTCATGACCTCACAAAAGTGTTCCATCAAACGTTGTCTTCTTCATCTTCTGTTGTTATAATAGATCCATCTCTCTTTTTGATGGGTGTTTGCTTCTTCTTCTTAGCCCCAGTCTAGATTTCATTAATAATTCTATGAGCAATTCTTACACCATAGCCACTTCCTGAATTCATAGCTTTGTCAGCCTCATCTGCTTTACTTTCTATATATTCTCTCCAGTCATTCTTGGCTTTTCTTTTGACCTTACTATCAATACTTCACTTGGTGCACCCTAGGCATTATTTAAGCCTCCACAGCGTCCCTTCAGGCCCTAGCTGCCACCTACTTCTTATCTTTCTCCTTGACCTCCGAGCTTGGTTCCTTTCTTCCATTTTTTTACCTAACCCCTTCGAACTTTACTTCTGAGTGCAACTGCCAAGCTTTCCCGCTGTGGCAGCTAGGCACGGAATGACCTACATAACCCAAGCGTCCGTTCACATAACCGAAATTAATAAGCGTTAATCTATAATAAAGGCCTTGGCTAACAAAACACGGGTAAGGTAGTTCTGCGGCGAAGTGATATAAAAGGAATTTGAAAAGTTAGCAGCTGCAGACAAGCCATATAGGCCAAGTGTAACCTTTTGCTAGGCTGCAAATGTTTCTTAGGTCTAGACTACACACCCCTCTAATTCTGTACTTTATTTCATTTATAGGTGATAACTCCCTATTCCTGAGCTATAATATTTTTTAAAGGTGGGCTGACCTCGTAAATATAACTATTATATTAAAAAGAGCTACCTTAACAGAAACAAAGTGATTGGGTTTGGTTTTGATCAACTACCGTGGTATTTTGTATTAGAGCCTTCTTGCTGGAGTTTTCAAGATTTATTTTCGTACCATAAATGTGCCGTTTCGTTTCGGCTGTTTGGGTAGGAAGTACCTGTGACGTCACTGAGAGATATCTGTGGTGAGAGGCGGATCTAAATAATGGTCTCGTTTAGCAATATTATGTTAACAACAACAACAACAAAATAATAATAATAATAATAATAATAATAATAATAATAATAATAATAATCCTCATCATCATCATCATGATCTTCACCCTCATCGTTATCATCATATACAGTAATGTTAACAAAAACCACCAAATAATAATAATAATAATAATAATCATCATCATCATCAGCATTATCATCATAACAACAAAATTATCCATAATATTGATTATAAAAATTATTACAAATACACCTTCCTACATTACATTTCTAAAGCCAGGTTACGAAATCCATCAATCAATCAAATATCTGCTACTTGTTGGAAACTTTTAAGATCAATTTTGCGATGGTGAAATTAGATATTTTCTCCTAATTTTCAAGCTCAATTTAAAATATACAACATTGCTTGACTCTCTCTCTCTCTCTCTCTCTCTCTCTCTCTCTCTCTCTCTCTCTCTCTCTCTCTCTCTCTCTCTCTCTCTCATGTTCGTAAATAAACACTATCTCTCTTTATCAAATCTTAATATATTATCCCATCAATTTATTTTCCTTCCTCTCATCAATTTTATCTAATTATTTTCAGCTTACTATTTTATTTGATAATATCTGATTCCTTTCTGCATAATATATTGCAAATATTTTAGTTTAAATACCTAGAATTAAACAAAACTTTGTAGTCCACAATATTTCATGACATTCTATTTATTACAGAATTTATAAAGATTAATTTACTGTGCCTTACTCTTTTCTGTTTATGAGAGCTTTGTCCAGAGACACCTAGCATGTTCTATTTTAGCTACCTCCCCTTAAAGCTTACATTGATCATTTTTTTATGAAGCTTTTGTTTTCCTTTATAAGTCTTATTTCTTAATGGACAAATTTCAACTTTGCTGCTGTTATCCTGGCTACTTTCTTCATATGGTTCGAACCGATATGGTTCCAGAATTGTCGATGACTGATCCTCATTATCTGCTACATTATCTTCGTTTATAACATCCAAATCTATAGAAAATTCACACAAATTTACTCTGTGTTCGCTGTCTGAATCCATTTTCACGTATTAGGCGATTGTAAACAAACCCGGTGACGTCACACAATGGCAGAGCAGCTATTGTCAAATCTCCCGGGTCTGGTTGATGCCTGTGCCGGCTGGTGTAATTAATTGTATAAACAAACGAAAATGCTGCCGAGTGTTTACTAATTTATGGCTCCGAGTGAATTATGAATAGATGTTGCTTATTTTTCTCGGAGTTATTTTAGGCATGTCAGTCCACCTTTAAGTCAACAGTTTTCTAATTTAATCTGCTGAGTAAATATTCAAAGGCTCTCATTAAATTCGTGTTTTTTTTTCAAGAATACTTGCTATATCTATATATATATATATATATATATATATATATATATATATACATATGTATATATATATATATATATATATATATATATATATATATATATATATATATATATATATATATATAAGCATGTTGATATCTAATAAACTTGAATTTGTTTTCACCACAGTTTATTTACTTGATGCTGAAAAGTTCATGGAATAAGACCATTTGGATATGAATCCAGACTTGGCCACAACTACAAAGCACTTACTTAATCTTGGTCCTTCGACAACGTCCTAGAAACTTACAAATGAAATTACTCAGGAAAACATATTCACCATTTAGTTAAATGTTTCACCATTTTTATGAATATATTGTAAGACTACATCACATAAGAAATTGCATATGATGCACTCAAAAATAAGAAAGGAAAAAAAAGGCGACTCATGTTATAGCCACTCATTGGGGGAAAATTTGGATCAGTACCTACACGTATAGAAATTGGAGTAGAGATTGTAATTTTTGAGCTGTCTAGACTAAAAACTCACGCAACCGCTATATGATGTATTTAGATGTATTTATCAATGCATTTTAGTCTTACCTTATAAGACAGACTGTCCAAGAACACAAAGTACAGACCCATTAACTTGAGACATCTTAGATGCTTTCAGAAAACAAATCTAACATATACAATGCTAATATAACTTTTACTAATCAAGAAACAACATGATCACTCGGTGAGTAGCAAGTTTCTACCCCATATAATTTCAAGTTTGAACAGTTTATATTTTGGTTGAACAAACATGATCATTTCCAGTCCCCTGCAAAAGATGTAGTGCGTCACAATTGTAAGAAGTCTGTTTATCGACAAAGTTTTTTTTTTTTTTTTTTTTTTTTTTTTGCATCTACTTGTGAATCCTCTTCAACAATAGTAAATCCCATATCTACATCTCCCAGCTCTTTATTGAAAACTTCAACAGAATCCTAAATAAGCAGACCACCAGTGACTGTACTCATTGACACTGGGTGCTCTGAAAACTTTGTCAACAGTGATGTCTAAGATTTTACAGTATATGGACTGAAGTTGTCCTTTGTGTTTAAAGAGCAACTATGACTAGCTATTCTCTTTCAGATGTGATTCATTGGAAAGTATTTGTACTGTAGAATCCGGTGATAACAAGTATTTTTTAGCTAAACAGACTATAATTTCAAGTCGTCATAGTGGATACATACTTGGTTCAGTTGTTTAAATTCCATTTGGCAGCTAAAGTTCCAACCTATAGGTGTATGGAATGGTTACCATCTGAGTGATTTATCTATTGATGTTTGATGGCCTGACACAAGGCTATAAGTCAAATGCAATGAAATTAGGTTACTAAATCATCATCATCATCATCGTCGTCGTCAGCCCTTATCCGGTTGACTTAGCAAACCAGATTTACTGTATTTGTCAGTTATTATTTGGCCCTTTTCTTGGACAAATAATTCTCCTTTTCATAGACGTTTTTTGGAAAACAAATATTTTCCTCTTGAATGTGTTAAAGTTTCAATTCTTTCTAGTTCTTTGGGTAACTTGTAGAATAGTTTGAGTGGCATGTGATCAAAGTTCCCGGGTGAAAGGATATGATAAACTTCATGGATAGCCAATACCACTTTACTTACTTCAAGTTTATCTTTTATGACCCATTATCGGTCCGCTTTAATATATAAAGATGATTATAAACAAATCTTTCTTGCATCTCACTAGCTTTATCATGCACCTGTTGAACAATGAGATCGCATTCTATTTTGAAGTGGGTTTTCATGACCTGTTTGTTCTTTGTTTGTACTTCTTTATTTTCTTTTTCAAGTTGTGTATTCTTTGAAGTGGTGACCATGGTGTAATTTTCAAGCATAGGAGATACCTTCTCAAAGTGTAGCCAGCTGCACAAGAATATCTAGGCCCTATGGGGGGGGGGGGGGCAAAGACCAAATTCCAAAATAAAATCTACCTTTAAAACTAAAGGAGAGAGAACTGAGTGCAACAGCACCCGAGGTATTTTCGTTCTATCTGCAGTTAGCTAGTGAAATTCCAGCTAAAGTTATCCTTTTGCGCTTAACTAAACCTATATCTGAATCCATCTTACCAGAGACTCAGGTGCCGTTCACTCTGAGGTAAATGCAGGAGAAATATCAAGAGAAAAATACTCATTTATACATAGGAAGTCTTTATTAATCTTTATAAGGCCTTGGTCATGGTGCCCCATGAGCTCCTCTGGAAGATACTATTGTGCCAGTTAGTTAACCCACAAACCAACAAAACACAGACGGTAAACACCTATGGGCGAATTGTAATCGCGATACTTGTGCTGCCACCAAGCGTCAAAGTATAATCGCATGACAAATACGGCTGCAAGGACGCACCAGAGTCGTAGGTGCTGTGCATATAATTGCACAAATTCACGTAGGAACTGTCTCGAAATGTCATTTATCACATTTCCCAAATAAAGAAGATCTAGAACGATATGCTTTTGTGGTTTTAATGATGGAGTCATTTTGATTTAATAAACAGTCACGACAGTGGTGGTAATGTTAGACTCTGTTGAAGGTCATCGGTACTGACAGTAGTCAGAGTGGTGGATGTAACTGTTAGCTTACGATAAGAAGATATTGAATTTGAAATAACGCTGAATATTGTACATTTACAAT
>NC_090732.1:82344292-82364292 GCF_036898095.1 Palaemon carinicauda | reverse complement strand
AAAAATAAGACAGCCTAATACTGACTTTCACCGTCCTATAAAATAACCTAAAATTTATAGAGCTCTCTGAAATTCCAATGGAAAGTAACTGATTTTATTAAGTTATATGAGTAGTTTGTTGACCCCATGGGAGATACGATGAATCCCAACACATGTGAGACCCACATGAATTCCACTTTCAGAACGTTAAATCCGGTCGTTGCTTTGCTCCACTTAAGCTCATTTCTATGCATGACGGCGTCATCGGATGGAAGTTACGAGTTCGTTGTCACGACTGCTTGCACTCGGTATTTAAAAAACCGGATCGATAGCCCGAACTGCGCAATTCAAAAATATTAATGATTTACTTGGAATTATGCCATACAGTGCTACAGGACAATTTCCCCTTTCCTTAATAGTTATATGAAATCAAAGCATTTATTTACACCGTCTCGTCTGACGAATATCGATTAGTCTACCTTTTTCTATCAGTTGTAGGAATCTTATCAGTTGATCATTATGTTTTTTGGTGTTTGACAGTGCGTATAAATTGATTCATTCCAGTCGCTATTCATTTATCTGTATATTTTAAATTCAACCACATGAAATTAGAGATGGATATTTCATTTACATACTAATACTGAAAACTAAAAGTTTCTTAAAATGATGCTACACCAAATCCACCACCTCATCTAATGTGTTTTTCATTGTACAGATGATCTAGATCAGTGTTTCTCAACGTGGGCCATATGGCCCCCTTGGGGGGCCATGAGAATTTTTCAGGGGCCACAAGACAAAATTGGAAAAATGGGGGGGCCATGGGGGGGCCACAGAAAATTTAGGACCCACAAAATGTATAAATGTGTAATATTTTGAAATAAATCATTATTATGCTTCGAATATTCTGTTTATCATGCTGACTTTAGTTTAAACATCATTCAATTCAATATACTAGTACCAGGTAATTTTTGCAGACAGTGAAATATGTGCCTGCTATGTATGACCTCACTCTCAAATGAAAGTATGCGTCCCAGCAAACTGAAAAAGTGCAATAAAAAATAGTGCACAGAAAGATCGCCTCTTTCAGCAATTATGTGAAAAGAACAATGAAGAATTTGAAAATGCGTTGCACACTGAAGTCAGGTTTTAGTTCCAAACACTTGAAATATTAAAAAATTTCACATTTAAATAACCTTAACCTGAAATTACAAGGAAAAGGAAACTGCCTTACGCATTTTAAAAGAAGTGCTCTCAACTTTTCACATAATTGCTGAAAGAGGCGATCTTTCTGTGCACTATTTTTTATTGCACTTTGGGAGTGTTATCTCTTCTTTAGTGGGACAGAACTTGGACAGAAACTTGTTGATGCAAAGAGTGACATCTTATACCTGTCAGACATAATTGAAAAGCTAAATGTTCTGAACAAAGAGCTTCAAGGAAATAACTCCACCCTGTTTTCCTGCTAGGAGGCAATTACTGCATTTAAAGGGAAACTCAAGCTGTTCTGATTGAACCTTGGAAGACGAGAGTTTGCACAGTTTCCTTCCTTAGCAGTTATATCCACCAAACTGCTTGATGATGACCTAGCAGTGAATGTTGACCATCTGAAGCAGTTGCATAATGATATGGAAACTCACTTCTGCTGACCTACTGCAAATGACTGTGCCACACTGGTTTGTGGATCCCTTCATTGTTGATGTATCTGAAGTTGATGTCACCCTACAAGAATGTCTCATTGAACTTCAGAATAACTCAACAGCTCAAGCAAGGTTCAAGCATGGAGGACACCAGAAGCTGTGGATGAATCAAGATATGTATAAGTAGTACCCAATACTCTGGAAAGATGTGAACTTGCTCTTACTTGCCTTTCCACATCTTACTTGGTTGAGACTGGTTTCAATCGGGTGATGTGCCTGCTGTCAAAGACACGAATTCGCCTTGACATAGAAAAAAAAAGAGGCAATTTACGTCTCGCTCTAACAGCTTTCAAGCCAAACACTGACAAGTTGGCAGCCTTGCATCAGTCACAAGGATCCCACTGAAACCTTTCAAGATAAAGCCAATTTGTACCTACATGTATTCCTTGTTTTGTATTCCTTTTGTAAATAAATAAGTATTCAAATAAAATATTTTTCTAATTAATATTGTTATTTGATTTATACCTGAAATTAGTGTTTTGAGTACATGGTACTATTCAAGCTAGAACCATTAATAGACCTACTTCCCTAGGCATATTAAGGTGATGGACGGATGGCGGGTGCTGGGGGGGGGGGGGGGTTGCATTAGAACTCAAAGTTGGCATGGAGGGGCCACAAGAACTTGCACTGGATTGAAGGGGGCCACCACCAGAAAAAGGTTGAGAAACACTGATCTAGATAGCGTCTTGCAGTAGATATAGTTAAGGATATGTATTCGGCTCACAAGCCCAGATGATGTGACTATTATGCTAGATCTCACCAAGGAACTCCTATCGATCCAAATGCCACCAGATGATCTTTAATAAATAAGAATAAGATTTTGACAGAAACACCTAACAATGCTACATCATTGTAAGTGTGGATGCAAATCTCACGGATACATAGAAGGGGAAAAAGTGACATTATTGATATGAATAACTAGATAAAGAAATAAAGAAAAGCAAAGTAATGTAGTCTACTCACTTGAAACTAGTTTCGATGTGAGTTATTGATTTTGTTGTTTCTCATGCTATTACATTTTGTTATGTATTTCATTCTACACATTTTTTTCAACTTAATTTCATGAAATTATATTGTCATAAAAGTGGAATTGGCTTTATTGTTTGCTAACTTATTTTCGATTCTCTACCGAACACAGATATTCCGGGATGTTACTGTTAAATGTTTAAACGTCACTCATGAATGGCAAAGGCAAGGAACAGGACAATTCCCTAGAAACTATCTATATGATCAGTGCCCAAGCCCCTCTCCATCAAGATAAGACCAGGGTAGGCCAGGTAATGGTTTCTGATGACTCAGCAGATAGAATTATAGGCTCTCCAAACCCTCCATCTCTAGCTCACAAGGATGGCAAGGTTACAGAAACTACTATAGAGAAATAGAATCTTTCAAGCTTGAGCGGGTCTTGAACTCCCGTCAAACAGATTGCAAGGCAGAGACGGTTCGAAGAAGCTATCACAAATTAAACAACATTAAGCCGTAGCTCCTTTATTTTCTTCTGATAGTCTAAACACAATATGAATGTAGCGCCACTGACACTCTTAGTCCTGGAAGATGAAAGAAAATAAGCAAAATAATTTCATAAGCCTCAAACAAAGAAGAAAGCCTGATAGAAAACATTCTTAAACATTAGCTCCTTTGCATTTGAAGATTAAGAGATCAGTTATGCTAATGTCCTTTCTAAGCTTAAATGGGAAAGGGTGCGTACGATCTTCGACAAAGAGATTCTAATGAAACTTCACTCCCTTCGTATTGATAAAGTGAAAAAGAGGGTTGCAATCTCCATCAGAACTTGGAGAAAATAAAATACATAATAAATCTCTGGGTTAATGAAATGTAGATCCGTTACCTGCAGTTTACTAATAGATATTTAAGATTATTATTATTATTAGAATTGTACTGATCCAACCTGCAATTGTGGAGTAATTTTAGGATAGATCAATCATCAGAGTTGTAAGTACTGGGTAGATCTGTTTTAGGTATATGGACGAGATTCTGTGTACTATTTTGGTGATAACACGGTCCACTATATTTTGTAACATGATGTGAATTGTAGAATATAATGTCCTAACTGTAGATAATTCGACCTTATCAAACGATTAAAAACCTCGCAAAACGATTATAAATGTGTAAATATTCTTTAAGGGCAAACAAAACGTCTAATACCCTATCAATGAGTACTCAGGAATAATTACTTGAAATAGACAACCTAAAAACAGCCTGTTTATGGAATTTATTCAGTTTAACGAACAAAATGCTAGTTTGTTACTTTGTTTGTGTGTGGGTGTGTGTGTGTGCGTGTGTCGTGTATGTATGTGTGTGTGTGTAAATATATATATATATATATATATATATATATATATATATACATATATATATATATATATATATATATGTATATATATATATATATATATATATATATATATATATATATATATATATATATATATATATATATATATATATATATATATATATATATATACACACACACATATATATATATATATATATATATATATATATATATATATATATATATATATATATGTGTGTGTGTGTGTGTGTGTGTGTGTGTGTGTACTTTTTCCCTTGCTTGCTATTGATGATAATAAGTATATATGTGCAATAAGTAGGCCTTCAAACAAAGCATAAGTTGGAGGAAAAGAGCACCACACCATTCAAAGAATCCGTAAAAGTTTCGAGATATCACGTCTTCTTCTCACATGTTGGTAATAAGGAAAAGCAGACGTCATGTCCCGACATTGTCCGTAAATTAGATGTTTTTTTCACAAGACTGGAGTTTTATAGTAATGAGTTTATCGTTACGTGATGTTCTATGACATTCATTACTTATTGCCAACCTATACACGCACACAAATTCACGGACACAGGCGCTCACAAACATACACACACACATATGTATATGTATATATGTATATATAAATATGTGTGTGTATGTGTGTAAATACATACATACATATATACACACATATACATAAATATATACATATACATATATATATGTATATATATATATATATATATATATATATATATATATACATATATATATATGTATATATATGCCCAATTCATAGGAGCATAGGATCTCCTTTTTCTTCTTCTTTCCCACTGTTATCCCTACATTAAGCAATCGGTTGCCTGATGCGCCCTCTCTAATGCCTTCTATCAAAAGCATTTTTTTCCACTAAACTTTTTCTCCCACATCATCCTTCATCTTATCTCGTCATCTAATTCTCTGCTTCCTTCTCGATCTTAGTCCCCTAACCGGATCCTTTTAAGGCCTCCTTACTACATCTCCACTAGCCATCCCCAACACGAGCCCAAACTATCTCAGTCGTGACACTCTTATCACCTCAGTAATCTTCACTCCACCTGCCATTCTTCTTATTTCATCATTTTCCAATATTTCAAACAATGATATTCCCATAATCCACCTCAGCATTCTCATTTCTGTTTTCTCAACCATTGCGTTCTCTTTTCGTCTTAGAGACCACATTTACGATTCATATTCTAACAGTGGTCGTATTACTGTGCTATCTATCTTGACTTTTAGCCTGATTGGCATTTTCTCATCACATACCACTCCCGCTAACTCCATCCACCTTCCCCAGACTGCTTTTATCCTATTCCCAACTTCAGCTTCACATCCTCTGCTTTTCTGTACGGCTATCCTGTCTCCACCTTCCTTCATGCTCAGCATAACCTCAGTCTTATTCACATTTACCCTGAAGCTACCCCTCTCCAAAATATCTTGCCAGTCTATAACCCTTCTCTGTAATTCTTCCTCATTTTCAGCGGTAATCACCATATCATCTCCATAGAACAACTCCCACAAATCTTCATTTCTGAGCTCTTCACATAACACATTCATGACCAGCACAAATAAGAAAAGGTTTCATGCTGAACCCTGGTGTAATCCAACTAACTTCAAATGTTACTCTTTCCATAACTGCTGTCATTACTTTTGTCCTTGTACTTTTATACATAATCTCTACTATTCTAACCGATTTCTCAGGGACTTTTCTCTTCCTCAAGTACTAAAACATCTTTTCTTTTGGTATTCTATCATAAGCCTTCTCTAGATCTACAAAAGCACAGAAGAGCTTCTGATTTTCCTCTAGTCTTTTTTCCTCCAACTGCCCAGCTGTTTCCCAATCTTTACAATCTCTCCAAATCTCTCATGTAGTACCTTCTTTACAACTTTTAAACCATGCCCTGTTAGTTAAATTCCCCTGTAGTTACCACGTTCCATTATGTCACCTGTCTGCTTAAATATAAATAACTTTAGACTCTCCCTCCAGTCTTCAGGCATTATTTTTCTTCCCTGTCACCCTTAACAAATTCTGCATCCATTCATCCCCCTCTGTAGCTAGTATCTGGACCATTTCAATTTGAAACTCTGATGGATTTGGTACTTTACCATTTTTCATTTACTCGGTGCATAGGAAAATGGCATATTTAGATGCAAAAAAGATATAAAATGTTAAAATTAAAATATGTGAATCATGACTAGTTTCGTCTTTGACTTCTTCAAGGGGACCGATTTATTGGGAGGGTTTTTTTTTTTTACAACATATATGGCGGAGTGAGAGTATAAATATACATACAGGGATTGTTAGGATAAAATATATGAAAAATATGCTATTTGTGATGTTCCTAACTCGCAAGTCCTTTAGTGAGCTGAGCTCATATCCCATTAACCAAGTGGAGTGCTTACAGAGGCATTTAAGGCGTCAATGCAATTTTCCTTTAAGTATTCTGATAGTTACCTATGATTTCTTTATAATAATATGCATTTTTCTTAAATATTTTTCAAACTTATCAATGTTTATACAAAAACATATGCGTACATATTTACCTAAACCGTATGAAAAGTCCTCCCATCTAGGCTAGTGCTCCCTTCCGAGACGGCAGGTTGATTCTGGCGTTACAACCACACCACCTGATAAACAAGCAACCGGGCATTTCTGTAATTAAAGACACATTTATTTCCCCTATCAACCTCTCGCTCCCTCACTCCTATGTTTAACATTTAAATAAATGCATTAGCTGCTCTTTACAGTAATATCCATTTTGAATTATGTATGTATGTATGTATGTATGTATATATATATATATATATATATATATATATATATATATATATATATATATATATATATATATATATATATATATATATATATATACTTGAGAAGCCTTGCTCATAATTATCAAATAAACTAAATAAAGCTACATTACGGTTTTTAGTTCTTAATTGTATGTTTTTTTTTTCATTTCTACGACCCTGTTTTTACTTTTCAATAAAAGTTTTAAAATTTTGAATGATTGTGAATTTATAAAAGAATTATTTTTACTTTTCAATAAAATATATAAATTCTTGAATGATTATAAATTTATAAAAAAAAAAATAAATTATTCCTAATGTTTGGCTGGCGCTAAATCAGATGGTGTCCAAACGACCGTGCGCAACTGTCAGGTGGTGCCAAAACGGTCGTGCCCAAACGACTGCGCCCAAACGGCCGCACCCAATAATCCCATTCCGTGTTCTCCTGTATTGGTATTTTCTTTCACAGTAGATATCAGGGTATAAAGTTCTTCTCTGTAATCACATGTCTTTAGAAAGGCCTTAAAATGCAGCTTTCAAAGGCAGGTCCAAGTAGAGGATGGACCCTCATGCATCGGTTGAAGTGTTTTCCTGTGAGGAATCCAATCAAAGATCCTAATGCAAGGATCCGTCTCTATTGGCATGCTAGGTCCTCCTGATTCTGCTATGAGTTTTCCATGGGCCTTGAAAAAGACATCTCTACATAGAAAGCACCCATTATGATTAAAACATTGTCAAATGTTGGAGGTTCTGTAACCAAGATTTGCTCGGCTGGACTTGCTGTTGCAAGGTCACATGTAACCAGTCTATACTCTTGGTTGCATTCTTCGGCACATTTCTGGGTTGTTCGAAGGATCTGACGCAGTACAGAAAAGCTGGTGATGGGCTCGTTAAGGTTTGGCATGTATCTCACTTCCTGCTTTGGTAGCTGATCCTTCGAGAAGATGGCATTGAAGCCAACCCACATGGGAAGAACATCAGTCTCAAATGCGTGGCTCATCATCCACACGAGGTCTAGATGTCTTGCAATGATTGCAGCATTAGGTAAAAATGGATGTGTGTTTATAGGTAAAGGTAGCTTTTTTAGGGACACCAAAATAGGGGGAAATAGATGTGTCTGTGACAGTGAGAGACTTCTTGACAGCTTTCTTCGCTCTTGGTTTTGCTTTTTTAACTAGAGTTGGTGTTTCATTACACTGTTGACTGTTTGGACGATCTCCGGGCAAATTTTGACAAAAAATTTCCATTGTATCATGCAATGCATTGTTCCCGGACAAAGTCTGTGTCATTTCAATAAAGGTTTCCAATGCGAGTCCCATTGGAGCTTCTGCCAAAGTGTCCTCAGGGTCAGGGAAAGCTCCTTTACTTTCTTGGATGGCTTCAGCAGTTGATGTTTCGAGTTCCTCCAAGCATGAATAGTTGAGACAAAGCTCAAACCTATTCATAATTCCAACAAGCTTCTTTATACCTTGTATAGCAATACCTAGAGTTACATGTTTTGCTGGTTTTGCACGGCTTCTTTGAACAGCAAACAATGCATCCTGACTTATGGAGTCAATACGTTTAATTTGCTTTCGACATTGGTCAGATATATTGCCTGTGTACAGAACTTTGAAGTTCATCACGGGCTGGAGTACAATAATTGTGTCCCTGTCTCTGATATCATCATTAACTAATTTTCATGTGAAAATAAACTCCCCAAGAAAGACATTTTCATATCATTCCATGTAATAATCCAGCAATGTGTAAACACAATCGGCTCTCAATTTGGAGACACTCGAAAAAAGATCGTCAAGTTTCGATTTGAAATAACCCCACAAACTCACACAAGATCTAAATTTGATAGTAGGTTAACAAAGTATAAACTTAATTACAAAATATTACAAAATTTGTGTTTTATTACTTTGTCAAAGGCAATAATATAAACTTAGTAGTCTAGACCCTTCTTAACTGGCTAACTTCCATACAAAGCAAAGTGGCCACTATAGGCTACTGGTATTATGTAACTCTAATTTTTTTTTTTATAATCACGAACCGCTGAAAAGAAAAAGGCACGATTAGTACTATCATTCTAAAATTGTATCGCTTATATATTCAGTGAAAGAACAATGGTGATAAGATAAACAAGAGAGGTCACAATAGATTGGTGGGGAACATGTGGAGTAGATAACATGAGTGAATATCTAGGCCTAAAGAAAGTGAATTTAGGCCTTTTCCATGTGCTAACAATAACACCCTCTTTAGGCCGTTCTTAAATGTTTTTTGCACCAAATTCGACTCTTAAGAACTGATGATCTTTTATCAAAAAGGTCTAAAGGATATTTCTAAAAAGTTTGATTAATGTACGTAAGACGTGTTTTGAAGGTGCAAAAATATAGTGTTCACTTTCGATCGTTCTTTAATGGATTTTGCACTAAATTTGCCACCTAAGAATTACAAATCCTTCATCAGGAAGCTCTAAGGTATATTTCCATAAAATTTCATTGATGTACTCAAATAGTGATTTAAATGTGAAAGTAGCGGTCGCTTTGGGACCTTCTTAAATACGTTTGGCACCAATTGCGCCATTTAAGAATGGGACATCTGTAATCCCAGTACCAATACGAAAATTTGATCACAGATTTGATTGATGAACTCCAAAATGTAATTTAAACTTGTTTTGGGGGTGGTAGTTCAAACTGGACACCCCCCCCCCTACTCAACGCACCAACAGCATAGCTTAAAACTGACCATTCGGAGGTCCCCATTACACTGGCTGATGACTTTAGCTATCAAACCTTTTGTTCTCGAGATGTAATACAAATCTCTGTGAGCGCCTGGATTTGAGCTTTCAATTCAATGCTTCTTCATTCATCATCTGCTTCACGCCTCATAATCCTCAGCCATGTAGGCTTGGGTCTTCCAACTCTTCTCGTACCTGGTGGAGCCCAGTTAAATGTTTGGTGAGTGCAAAGAAAAAGCCCAAACCATCTTCATCTACCCCTCATAATGATCTCATCCACAAATGGCACTGGAGTAATCTTTCTTATAGTTTCATTTCTAATCCTGTCCTGCCATTTAACTCCCAACATCCTTCTGAAGGCTTTTTTTCTCAAATCTACTAAATCTGTTGGAGATTGTGTCATTATCATACCATGACTCATGTCCATAAAGTAACACCGATCTCACTAAGCTGATATATAGCCTAATCTTTATATGTAATTTCCGGCGATTTGATTTACAAATTTTACTTAACCTAGCCATTGTCTGATTTGCTTTTTTTTAAACCTTTCACTAAACTCCAATTCTAAAGACCCTGTATTGGAGATCATAGTTCCTAAATGTTTAAATGATTCTTCCTCATTAATCATTTATCCTTTCAATGATATTTATCTTCCAATGCATATTCCGTTCTCATTATCTCTTTCTTTCTTCTATTCATTTTGAGCCTAACCTCGTGTGATACGTCATGCATTCTGGTAAGCAAGTATTCCAAATCCTGTGGTGTTCTGCTAACAAGGACAGCGTAATCAGCATATTTTAAGTCAGTTAATTTCATATTATCAATCAAGTCCAATCCTTCTCTATCATCTCCAACTGTTCTACTTAAAACAAAATCTATGAGGAGAATAAACAACATAGGTGACAACACATTCTCTTGGAGTACTATGCTGCTCACTGGAAATTCATATGATAGCGGAAAGGGACTATTGGGCGCGGCCGTTTGGGCGCAGTCGTTTGGGCACGACAGTTTGGGCGTCACCTGACAGTTGGGCGTGGCCGTTTGGGCGCCATCTGATTTGGCGTCAGCCAAATATTAGGACTTTTTTTTTTTTTTTTTTTTTTTTATAAATTCACAATCATTTAAAACTTTAAAACTTTTATTGAAAAGTACAAACAGGCTTATGAAAATGTAAAACCATACACTAAATCTTTAATCGAAATGTAGCTTTATTCAGTTAATTTGGTAATCATGAGCAAGGCTTCTGAATTACTCTGCAGCGTCCATGTTTTCCAATCTAAGAAAAGTTTCGTGTATTATTTTGTCTAAATCTCTATACATTTTTAGTTTTTGTGGTGATTCATTTCCTCGTCTGTTCTGACGACCAGCATATGTATCTTCTGCAACAGTTCGGTCGCTAGAGCATCCAAATACTCATAGATCTTATTCAAAGGCTCAAAGATAACAGCAATAATCACTCTAGCTTTTATCGGGAAATCATGATCAGTGTTATACAAACTAGTGAACCCCGGTGTAGTTATGTGTTTTTCCAAATTTTGAGTTGAAAAAAAAAAAAAACATTCTTTTATTTGAACATCAGGTTATGTATCATTCATAACAGTGTGTGCAGCTTGTTCAAAATCACAGACGATTGAACTGGGTTTCAAGTTGAATTAATACCTCCTCAGCCATCATATGGATAATACGAAAGTTTTTAGTAAAAAAAAATATGAATAAAAAGCTGGTAATAGAACGAAACACTTAAGCTAACTCAACTGGGGCTAAGGACAGACTGACTAAATGTCGTTCGTTAGTGTTTTCGGTAACGAAAGCTCCTAAGCTAATAGCTAAAAGAGGAGAGAGCTAGTTTTCCTGTTTCTAAGTATGATATTATCTTTCAATTTATAACTGATATATTGTAATTTGGTCCATCCATACAGACAGATTTATAATTACAAAAATGTTCTTAAGATTTATAAATAAGATAAGATTTATAAATAAAACAAATGTTTTTAGTGCCAAAACGGCCGTCGCCAAATAGGCTAGTGCCAAATCAGTTGTTGCCCAAAAGGCCATGCCTAAACGACCACGCCCAAACGGCTGCGCCAAAACATACCCTACCCTTTGATAGGACTCCATTAACATTAACTTTGCACTTGCTATGCTCATGAACAGACTATCAAATTTACACTTTTAAGAGAAATTCCATAATAACACAGGACTCTCCACAACATTGGGCTGTGTACACTATCAAAAGCTTTTTCATAGTCAAAAAATTTCATCATAAAAGGATTTCTATATTCTACTTATTGTTGTACATGTCTCAAAATGAAAACTTGGTCAGTGCAGCTTCTACCTATTCTAAATCCTGTTTGGTTATCTCTCAGTTTTTCATCAATCTTTCTCTCCAGTCTCTTTTGAATAAACAGACTATATATTTTAATTACAACTGACGTAAGTGTGATGCCTCTATAATTATTGCAATCAGTAAGGTCTTCTTTTTTAGCCATTTTCACTATCACCGTTAATTCCCATTCATCAGGCTTTCATATTCTACAAAATAATCTTAAAAGTATTCTAGGGGTCATTTAATTTTAGCCAGTATCATCTCAGCAATTATTCCACCATATCCCGGGGCTCTCCATGTCCTGTGTTTTTAAATATAGCTTTGGCCTCTATTTTGAGATATCGTACCTCCAGCATTGGGGGTTCTGTGACCTCTATTTCAAGGTGTCGTATCTCTAGCATTAGAGGTTCTTTGATCTCTATTTTGAGGTGTCTTACCTTTAGCATTAGAGGCTCTTTGATCTCTATTTTGAGGTATCTTACTTCTAGCATTAGAAGCTCTTTGATCTCTATTTCAAGGTGTCTTGCCTTTAACATTATAGATGCTCTTTGACCTCTATTTTGAAGTATCTTACCTCTATCATTATTATTATTATTATTATTATTATTATTACTTACTAAGCCACAACCCTAGTTGGAAAAGCAGTATACTATAAGCCCAGGGGCCCCAACAGGGAAAATAGCTCAGTGAGGAAAGGAAAAAAGGAAAATAAAATATTCTAAGAGGAGTAACAACGATAAATATCTCCTATATAAACTATAAAAACTTTAACAAAACAAGAGGAAGAGAAATAAGATAGGAGAGTGTGCTCGAGTGTACCCTCAAGCAAGAGAGCCTCTTTGACCTCTATTTTGAGGCGTCTTACCTCAAGCAATAGAGGCTCTTTGACCTTTATTTTGAGGCTCCTTACATTAGTATTAGAGGCTCTTTGAGCTAAATTTTGACGTGTCTTACCTCTAGCATTGGAGGCTATTTGACCTCTATTATGAGGCATCTTACCTCTAGCAATAGAGGCTCTTTAACCTCTATTTTGAGGTATCTTACCTCTAGCATTAGAGGCTCTTTGACCTCTATTTTGAGGGGCCTTACCTTTAGCAATAGAGGCTCTTTGGCCTCTATTTTTAGGTATTTTATCTTCAGCATCAGAGGCTCTTTGACCTCTATTCTGAGGCGCCTTACCTCAAGCAATAGAGGCTCTTTGATCTTTATTTTAGGGTATCTTACCTCTAGCATTAGAGGCTCTTTGATCTCTATTTTGAGGTGTCTTAACTTTAGCATTAGAGGCTCTTTGACCTCTATTTTGAGGTATTTTACTTCTAGCATTAGAGTCTCTTTGAGCTCTATTTTGAGGTATCTTACCTCTAACAATAGAGGCTCTTTGACCTCTATTTTCAGGTATCTTATCTCTAGCAATAGAGGCACTTTGACCTCTAATTTGAGGTATCTCACCTCTAGCATTACCGGCTCTTTGACCTCTATTTTGAGGTATCCTACCTTTAGCATTAGCGGCTCTTCGATATCTATTTTGAGGTATCTTACCTTTAGCAAAAGAGGCTCTTTGACCTCTATTTTGAGGTATCTTACCTATAGCAATAGAGGCTCTTTGACTTCTATTTTGAAGTATCTTACCTCTGGCATCAACGGCTCTTTGACCTCTATTTTGAGTTTTCTTACTTCTAGCAATAGAAGCTCTTTGACCTCTATTTTGAGGTATCCTACCTCTAGCATTAGCGGCTCTTTGTTCTCTATTTTGAGGTATCTTACCTATAGCATTAGCGACTCTTTGACCTCTCTTTTAGAGTATCTTACCTCTAGTATTAGCGGCTCTTTGACCTATATTTTGAAGTATCTTACCTTTAGCATTAGTGGCTCTTTGACCGCTATTTTGAGGTATCTTACCTCTAGCATTAGCAGCTCTTTGACCTCTATTTTGAGGTATCTTACCTGTAGCAATAGAGGCTCTTTGACCTCTATTTTGAGTGTTCTTACCCGTACCATTAACAGCTCTTTTACCTCTATTTTGAGGTATCTTACCTTTAGCAATAGAGGCTCTTTGACCTCTATTTTGTAATATCTTACCTCTAGCATTAGCACCTTATGACCTCTATTTTGAGGTATCTTACTTCTTTTATTAGCGGCTCTTTGACCTCTATTTTTAGGTATCTTAGCTCGAGTATTAGAGACTCATTAACCTTTATTTTGAGGTACATTACCTCCAGGATTAGCGGCTCTTTGACATTTATTTTGAGGTGTCTTACTTCTAGCATTAGCAGCTCTTTGACCTCTATTTTGAGGTATCTTACTTCTAGGATTAGCGGTTCTTTGACATTTATTTTGAGGTGTCTCACCTCTAGCATTAGCGGCTCTTTGACCTCTATTTTGAGGTATCTTACCTCTAGCATTAGCGGCTCGTTGACCTCTATTTTGAGGTAATTCACCTTTAGCATTAGCGGCTCGTTGACCTCTATTTTGAGGTATTTCACCTTTAGCATTAGCGGCTCTTTGACCTCTATTTTGAGGTATTTTACCTCTAGTAATAGAGGCTATTTGACCTCTATTTTTAGGTATATTACCTCTGACATTATCGGCTCTTTAACCTCTATTTTGAGGTATCTTATCTCTAGCATTAGTGGCTCTTTGACCTCTATTTTGAGGTATCTTACCCCTAGCATTAGCACCTCTATGACCTCTATTTTGAGGTATCTTACTTCTTTCATTAGCAGCTCTTTGACCTCTATTTTTAGGTATCTTACCTCGAGTATTAGAGACTCATTAACCTTTATTTTGAGGTATCTTACCTCCAGGATTAGCAGCTCTTTGACCTCTATTTTGAGGTATCTTACTTCTAGGATTAGCGGTTCTTTGACATTTATTTTGAGGTGTCTCACCTCTAGCATTAGCGGCTCTTTGACCTCTATTTTGAGGTATCTTACCTCTAGCATTAGCGGGTCGTTGACCTCTATTTTGAGGTATTTCACCTTTAGCATTAGCGGCTCTTTGACCTCTATTTTGAGGTATTTTACCTCTAGTAATAGAGGCTATTTGACCTCTATTTTTAGGTATATTACCTCTGACATTATCGGCTCTTTAACCTCTATTTTGAGGTATCTTATCTCTAGCATTAGTGGCTCTTTGACCTCTATTTTGAGGTATCTTACCTCTAGCATTAGCACCTTATGACCTCTATTTTGAGGTATCTTACTTCTTTCATTAGCGGCTCTTTGACCTCTATTTTTAGGTATCTTACCTCGAGTATTAGAAACTCATTAACCTTTATTTTGAGGTATCTTACCTCCAGGATTAGCAGCTCTTTGACCTCTATTTTGAGGTATCTTACTTCTAGGATTAGCGGTTC
This sequence comes from Palaemon carinicauda, assembly GCF_036898095.1. Taxonomy (NCBI): domain Eukaryota; kingdom Metazoa; phylum Arthropoda; class Malacostraca; order Decapoda; family Palaemonidae; genus Palaemon; species Palaemon carinicauda. The sequence continues at coordinate 82,349,076 of NC_090732.1, read as the reverse complement.
TTTGACATTTATTTTGAGGTGTCTCACCTCTAGCATTAGCGGCTCTTTGACCTCTATTTTGAGGTATCTTACCTCTAGCATTAGCGGGTCGTTGACCTCTATTTTGAGGTATTTCACCTTTAGCATTAGCGGCTCTTTGACCTCTATTTTGAGGTATTTTACCTCTAGTAATAGAGGCTATTTGACCTCTATTTTTAGGTATATTACCTCTGACATTATCGGCTCTTTAACCTCTATTTTGAGGTATCTTATCTCTAGCATTAGTGGCTCTTTGACCTCTATTTTGAGGTATCTTACCTCTAGCATTAGCGGCTCTTCGATTTCTATTTAGAGGTATCCTACCTCTAGTAATAGAGGCTCTCTGATCTCTATTTTGAGGTATCTTACCTCTAGCATTAGCAGCTCTATGACCTCTTTTTGAGGTATCTTACCTCTAGTAATAGAGGCTCTTTGACCTCTATTTTGAGTTTTCTTACTTCTAGCAATAGAAGCTCTTTGACCTCTATTTTGAGGTATCCTACCTCTAGCATTAGCGGCTCTTTGACCTCTATTTTGAGGTATCTTACCTATAGCATTAGCGACTCTTTGACCTCTCTTTTAGGGTATCTTACCTCTAGTATTAGCGGCTCTTTGACCTATATTTTGAAGTATCTTACCTTTAGCATTAGCGGCTCTTTGACCGCTATTTTGAGGTATCTTACCTCTAGCATTAGCAGCTCTTTGATTTCTATTTTGAGGTATCTTACCTGTAGCAATAGAGGCTCTTTGACCTCTATTTTGAGTGTTCTTACCCGTACCATTAACAGCTCTTTTACCTCTATTTTGAGGTATCTTACCTTTAGCAATAGAGGCTCTTTGACCTCTATTTTGAAGTATCTTACCTCTAGCATTAGCACCTTATGACCTCTATTTTGAAGTATCTTACTTCTTTTATTAGCGGCTCTTTGACCTCTATTTTTAGGTATCTTAGCTCGAATATTAGAGACTCATTAACCTTTATTTTGAGGTACCTTACCTCCAGGATTAGCGGCTCTTTGACATTTATTTTGAGGTGTCTTACTTCTAGCATTAGCAGCTCTTTGACCTCTATTTTGAGGTATCTTACTTCTAGGATTAGCGGTTCTTTGACATTTATTTTGAGGTGTCTCACCTCTAGCATTAGCGGCTCTTTGACCTCTATTTTGAGGTATCTTACCTCTAGCATTAGCGGCTCGTTGACCTCTATTTTGAGGTATTTCACCTTTAGCATTAGCGGCTCGTTGACCTCTATTTTGAGGTATTTCACCTTTAGCATTAGCGGCTCTTTGACCTCTATTTTGAGGTATTTTACCTCTAGTAATAGAGGCTATTTGACCTCTATTTTTAGGTATATTACCTCTGACATTATCGGCTCTTTAACCTCTATTTTGAGGTATCTTATCTCTAGCATTAGTGGCTCTTTGACCTCTATTTTGAGGTATCTAACTTCTTTCATTAGCGGCTCTTTGACCTCTATTTTTAGGTATCTTACCTCGAGTATTAGAGACTCATTAACCTTTATTTTGAGGTATCTTACCTCCAGGATTAGCAGCTCTTTGACCTCTATTTTGAGGTATCTTACTTCTAGGATTAGCGGCTCTTTGACATTTATTTTGAGGTGTCTCACCTCTAGCATTAGCGGCTCTTTGACCTCTATTTTGAGGTATCTTACCTCTAGCATTAGCGGGTCGTTGACCTCTATTTTGAGGTATTTCACCTTTAGCATTAGCGGCTCTTTGACCTCTATTTTGAGGTATTTTACCTCTAGTAATAGAGGCTATTTGACCTCTATTTTTAGGTATATTACTTCTGACATTATCGGCTCTTTAACCTCTATTTTGAGGTATCTTATCTCTAGCATTAGCGGCTCTTTGACCTCTATTTTGAGGTATCTTACCTCTAGCATTAGCGGCTCTTCGATTTCTATTTTGAGGTATCCTACCTCTAGCATTAGCGGCTCTTTGACCTCTATTTTGAGGTATCTTACCTATAGCATTAGCGACTCTTTGACCTCTCTTTTAGGGTATCTTACCTCTAGCATTAGCGGCTCTTTGACCGCTATTTTGAGGTATCTTACCTCTAGCATTAGCAGCTCTTTGATTTCTATTTTGAGGTATCTTACCTGTAGCAATAGAGGCTCTTTGACCTCTATTTTGAGTGTTCTTACCCGTACCATTAACAGCTCTTTTACCTCTATTTTGAGGTATCTTACCTTTAGCAATAGAGGCTCTTTGACCTCTATTTTGAAGTATCTTACCTCTAGCATTAGCACCTTATGACCTCTATTTTGAAGTATCTTACTTCTTTTATTAGCGGCTCTTTGACCTCTATTTTTAGGTATCTTAGCTCGAATATTAGAGACTCATTAACCTTTATTTTGAGGTACCTTACCTCCAGGATTAGCGGCTCTTTGACATTTATTTTGAGGTGTCTTACTTCTAGCATTAGCAGCTCTTTGACCTCTATTTTGAGGTATCTTACTTCTAGGATTAGCGGTTCTTTGACATTTATTTTGAGGTGTCTCACCTCTAGCATTAGCGGCTCTTTGACCTCTATTTTGAGGTATCTTACCTCTAGCATTAGCGGCTCGTTGACCTCTATTTTGAGGTATTTCACCTTTAGCATTAGCGGCTCGTTGACCTCTATTTTGAGGTATTTCACCTTTAGCATTAGCGGCTCTTTGACCTCTATTTTGAGGTATTTTACCTCTAGTAATAGAGGCTATTTGACCTCTATTTTTAGGTATATTACCTCTGACATTATCGGCTCTTTAACCTCTATTTTGAGGTATCTTATCTCTAGCATTAGTGGCTCTTTGACCTCTATTTTGAGGTATCTTACTTCTTTCATTAGCGGCTCTTTGACCTCTATTTTTAGGTATCTTACCTCGAGTATTAGAGACTCATTAACCTTTATTTTGAGGTATCTTACCTCCAGGATTAGCAGCTCTTTGACCTCTATTTTGAGGTATCTTACTTCTAGGATTAGCGGCTCTTTGACATTTATTTTGAGGTGTCTCACCTCTAGCATTAGCGGCTCTTTGACCTCTATTTTGAGGTATCTTACCTCTAGCATTAGCGGGTCGTTGACCTCTATTTTGAGGTATTTCACCTTTAGCATTAGCGGCTCTTTGACCTCTATTTTGAGGTATTTTACCTCTAGTAATAGAGGCTATTTGACCTCTATTTTTAGGTATATTACTTCTGACATTATCGGCTCTTTAACCTCTATTTTGAGGTATCTTATCTCTAGCATTAGCGGCTCTTTGACCTCTATTTTGAGGTATCTTACCTCTAGCATTAGCGGCTCTTCGATTTCTATTTTGAGGTATCCTACCTCTAGTAATAGAGGCTCTTTGATCTCTATTTTGAGGTATCTTATCTCTAGCATTAGCAGCTCTATGACCTCTTTTTGAGGTATCTTACCTCTAGTAATAGAGGCTCTTTGACTTTTATTTTGAGGTATCTTACCTCTAGTAATAGAGGCTCTTTAACCCCTATTTTGAGGTATCTCACCTCTAGCATTAGCGGCTCTTTGACTTCTATTTTGATGTATCTTACCTCTAGCATTACCGGCTCGTTGACCTCTATTTTGAGGTATCTTATCTCTAGCGTTAGAGGTTCTTGACCATTATGTTGAGGTGTGTTTTTTTTAGCATTAGAGGTTCTTTGACCTCTATTCTAAATGCAATCCTCTAGTAATAAAAGTTCTTTTACCTTCATTTTTAGGTGCCTTCTAACATTAAAGGCTCTTTGACCTCTATTTCAAGGTGGCTTAATTTTAGCATTAGAGGCTATTTGACTTCTTTGTTTAAAGACTCTTCGTCGCTGTTCTCTTCTGTTTCTTTCAGTTTTTCAAGATCTCCTTTTGTTAGTTTGTCAGTTTCCTTCGAGATTTCAAAAGGGATTCTAGTGCCACTTGTCCTCAGTTTTTCAGATTCCTCGGAGAAATCGATGACATTTATTACTTTACCCATGAGGGCGATGGGCAAAGACATGAATGGCACCGATTTCTCCGCATACGTCATCATGCCAAAGTAAACGACGTGCAATTGTTCAATGTCAAATTTTTGGGCAATGCTGTTGAAGAACAACACATCTATCACCATTTAGCTGAACCATTCTGCCTCCGTCCTCATTTTCCGCAATCCGTCTTTGCACCAATACTAAGCCTTGTAGTTATTCCAATAATCTCCAATTATAGAACATCCTCGCAACAGCCCGAGCAAAGGATCCTTCACGGCGCATACATTATGATCTTCAAAGCTCGGCAGCTTTTACAGCAATTGCCAAATCCATCTGTAGATGATGTTCCGAAGAGCCTCTGGTTGATCCTGTAGTTGCAGCATATAATTCTCATAGTCAGCTCCCTGTTCCGCCAGAACGCGAGCTGTGTGAGTCAAGTGAAATCCTTCTCTCAGAGTCCCAGTAGTGTTCCGAAAATATCCAATAACCACATAACAATATTCACTACGTAAACTACGTAAACTACGTAAAATTGCATAGGTGTTGCATGTTTCATTTGAAAAAAAAAAATCAGGTTTTCAGAAGTCATTTGGAATTCCTCCGGGAAGATTCTGTTCTGGAGTCATTCAGAACTCCATGCTAAGTCTACGGCTATGTCTTCTGAAGCCTTTTGGAGATCTGGGAGAGTTTTTTTTCCCGAAGCCGTTCAGAAATTCTGTTCTGGAGACATTCAGAATTCCGTATTAAGTCTATGGCCATTTCATCTGAAGCCATTTGGAGATCTGAGAAGATTTCCTTCCG
>NC_090732.1:82339292-82341792 GCF_036898095.1 Palaemon carinicauda | reverse complement strand
ATATATATATATATATATATAAATATATATATTATATATATATATATATATATATATATATATATATATATATATATATATATCAAATAAGCCATATATATTAACACATTAAAGCCTGGATTCTCTTAACAACCTCGGGATCAGAGCCCCAGGCGAAATTACTCAAAGACTATAGTATCTGTCCGGCCGAGCATCGACCCCTAGTCCAGGATGCTAGTGTGACATTGACCATACCACTCAGCCACGTGGCTGAGTGGTATGGTCAATGTCACACAAGTATCCTGGACCAGGGGTCGAAGCCCGGCCGGACAGAATCCTGGACCAGGGGTCGAAGCCCGGCCGGACAGATACTATAGTCTTTGAGTAATTTCGCCTGAGGCTCTGATCCCGAGGTTGTTAAGAGACTCCAGGCTTTAATGTGTTAATATATATGGCTTATTTGAAATATAAAGAACACGTTTATATGTGCAAAATTCATCATATATATATGTATATATATATATATATATATATATATATATATATATATATATATATATATATATATATATGTGTGTGTGTGTGTGTGTATATATATATATATATATGTTAGTGTGAGAATGTTATACGCACACATCGTGGTTCCATCTCGTGTCTCTTCAAAGTGATATAGAATTATTAGACTTGTAGGTTACTTCTTAGAATAAGTCAAAGTTTAAGTTAACTTTAAACAATTTATTGTTAGGTCCATCACTGGAGTATGGATGATTTGGTCGGATAACCATTCCGTATGAAAAGATGAATAGAACTACTTTACAATAAGCTCGCGTCGATAACGTAGTATTAGTTATCTCAGCGTTGATTACAAATACACAGAAACATGATCACATAGCCTTATATCCGGAAGTCAGGTGATTCCGGTAGGGATCAATAGGTCAACTGTTTCTCACGGGAGGCTTGTGACATGTTTACAAGACATAAATAAATGTTTACCTATGCAATGCTTTAGCTTAGTCTATTTTCACATCCTGTTATGGTTGCCGTCACACTCCAACTCTCCAATGATCCCTTGGGTCATGGGTTTACAAATGTATATATATTACATTTACAGTATATATATCATTATGACAAGCGAATTACATAAATTCCCGAGTTCCTAAACTCGCCTGCTTTATATGACATAATCTGATACACAAGAGAAAACCTCCAAGCTCTGAGAATAATACACAACTTCCAGACGTTAATATATATGAACACTGAATATCTAAAGGTCTTTTTACGTTACACTCAAAACAAAAACTGGGTGATTACTTTACTTTTAACTGGAACTATTCTTAAATCAACCTCTCACTTCGGTTATTAGTCAAGGAATATGAGCAAAGTACTGAAATAATTATTGGTGATCGAAATAATACAAACTTTACAAAAAATAAATGTATTCTATAAAAATAATAATTCAACAGTAATGCCAAAAAATAAATCACTCGAAATTTAAATCTTATATAGACCTTAGACAAAAAAAAAAAAAAAAAAAAAAAAAGACACTTCAAAGAATTATACATTCACTTGTTTCACTAGAAATTAATTTATGAAAATATTTAATTTTGACAATCAATGAAGACAAGTTGACACTTTAACACTATAGAAAATAAATCAAATTTACACTTACATATACGTAACTGTTACTCTTATGTCCTTTTGGTTCACACGAGGTTACCGAACGGTTAAGCAAGAATAATTACACAAAACTTTACAACATAAATTTACTTATATTACTTACTTCACTTCCCTTCTAATCAAATACAGAATATTAACATTCTTTTATAAAGTACTAACGTATATTTGCTGGAGAGGAAAACACTACATGGGTGGATAGAGGCTGGTGAGAGGACTGTCGGACGTTGGTTCTTTCGAATGTCAGGCTAGATCTCTCGTTCCTATGCATTGCTAGGCCCTATATATATAATCCTGATACACTCTGGAATATTCTAGTGGATTCAAGTAACATTTTCGGTGCGTGTGCATAAGGTATGGACAGTTTCCTCAGCGTCAGGTTGCCAACTTAGCAGTTTGAAGAAGGGTTCATTCGTTACCTAACAAGGCAACACTCTTGGCTAACACCGCCCACCTCCTCTCATGATATTAAAAAGATAAAAAGAATAATCTTTAGTCTAGAATCTTCATGCATCTTCCAACCACGTGAAAACATAATACAATCCCTAGCGTGTGTGTCATAAGACTTCGTAACAAAACTATGTGAAATAAAGATTTAATACTTTGAAATAACGCAAATTTACATATACGGAAATGAATTAAAATACAACTAAAGGAATGACGACAGTCTTATATAATTTACATACATTTACTTAATCCTATGTGTGTGGGACCCACCTTACAAGCTAGCATTATATCTCTTAAATACACAGATGAAATACGTGAATAAAATAATTTACTCTCATGTGAGACCAGCTTCATAAGAATATATATATATATATATATATATATATATATATATATATAT
>NC_090732.1:82294292-82334292 GCF_036898095.1 Palaemon carinicauda | reverse complement strand
TTTCAGGCTAATTTGCTTTCTTACCTATACTCCCAATCTCGTTTATTTCATTGTGTGAATATACACATATATGATTGTATATGTGTATAGGTATATTTTCTGTATATTTGTTTGTATCAATGTATATGTAAATATAAATACATATATGTACGTATATAAACATACCTATATCATAAGCCTTTTTTTCTCCTACAGGGAATGGTGTAAAAAAGCATTAGCAAGTTTGTTTTCCTTCTAACCTCCCATATGATATTTCTACACTTACGTATGCTAAGTAAAATATATGGCACATTGATTTCGAATTCCTAGAGTGATTGCACTAATTCACTCTTGACCACGCAGTAACCCTAAAAGACAAAGGTTCAAATCCCAGTCATGGCAAGGTTGCTTATCTAAACTGATGATTCTAGGTGGGGTACACCGAATTTAGTTTCATAATGCTTAAAATAAGTAAGGTTGATATCTGGTATGAAAATATCAAATAAATCTCCCCCATTTCTTATTTCTTTAACTGGTTGTGGGATGTATTGTTCAGTCTATGTAAAATTGTTCTTCCAAACGTTGTGAGAGTTTCTTTACATTTGTTGAACAAAATAATATGATCCTATCTCTCGTCTTTCCCACATTCTCGGGGCAGTTTGAAAAAATCAGGTTGTTCCCTTGCCCTGTCCACAGGAAAATCCCGTCTCTCCACTTTGAGATCGAATTCCTGAAGTTTGGGGTAAGGTGATAGCCCTGGTCACTGGTTGAGGTTTCCCAGGCGGTACGTACAAACTCACGATGTGAGCGTGGGAATTTGTATCTAATAAATGAATTCATGTAGGCTGTATATGAAATGAGCACATGAACAGCGATTGTGTAAAGAAACGTCAAATAAAGGTTGCAATTTTTACTCTTTATATAATCATACCTCTTCTTACTCTCATAATCTATATATTACATATATTGTGAAAATGAAAGTGAAAACAACGTAGTCAATACTTTCTTATACATCATAATTGTATCATTCACACAAAAATTATAAATAAATTCATATAGACAACAAAATAAGCTAATTATACAATTTTTACGGTCCTAAGGTGAAAGGAAGGTTCGAAACGATAGGAATATGCCATACTAAATGTGATGAATTAAAATACTTTTTCTTATGAAATGTAGAAGTAATTTAAAGGATGAATTGAGTGGCAAAAATTGCGGATGCTTTACAATGTGAAATTCAAACAACATGATAAAGATGACGGGAAAAACTAAAGGTTAGATACCTTATAAATTTAAACTACATTGATGAATCGCTGTCAAGCAAAGTCGGATACAAGGGCTAATAAGCAGAGGAAAAGGAAAATTAATATTTTTTGGCAAGTTCTCATCACTGATCAAGGGAATTTCCGCCCATCTTTCTTCCTGTGTCCATGTTAACAAAATCGCTTAAAAACCATCTTACCAATTTTGACGTAACTTGACGAAAACCTGAATTATCTGACTTTCTAAAGATTATTAGATTTTGAGAAAACCTGATAAAATGCCAAAGGTCCCATGTTTTTACCAGTGTAAACGCTTCGTGGTTGGCTATATATTTGAATACTATAACCACTTCATGATGATGGTTTTGGTTCCTAATTGTTATGTTTACCAAAGATGACTTATAAAGAATATGGATCAAGATCCCATGTTTTAATTGACTCAAGTATTTCCAAAAGAGAATAACCTTTATTAGGACAATTCACTTATCTAAATCAGAGAAGAATAAAGAAGTTATTTACTTATTGCGATCTATAGATTATCTTCTTCGCCATTAAAGTAAACTCAAAGATAAACAAACCCAAAACTGAGTTCCAAGACGACTGCAGTTCTAAAAATTCAACACCACCAATCTATTACATAAAAACATAAAATCATAATATGAATACAGAGCTTTAATGCACAGATACAAAATAATTAACTATTCTATTGTATGAACATCTCCTCTGTACAACCTATATATATCCATGAAGGCACCAATGGTCATTTTGATAAAACACTTTACAAGCTAGAAAGAAAGCTTAGATTACATCATATAATAGAGGAAGAGGAGCTTAATTCAAGTTCATCTAACTGATGCTACCGTTGATATTATTATTGTTATTATTATCACTACAACTCTGTTTGGAAAAACAGAATTCTTCAATCCCAAATGCTCCAACAGGGAAATGAAAGGAAATAAACTATATAAAAGCAATGAATAAGAAACTATCAAATATTCTAAGATCGGTAACAATGTTAAACTACAAAGGCATTTACCTATCATATACAGCATATTTTACTCCTTCTTTCTCCCCATGCAAACATGGACTGGACCAAAGTAATCTTTTCCAAAAATGGATCCCCGACAGATTTACAAGAAATCGTTCTGAAAGGGTGTATGCAAAAATGGAGAATAACGTCCGATGGGCATCTTGTAGACTTTTCCATATCAAATTTCAGGTCATATGGTTTAAATACCAGGGCATAGAAGCAAAATAATTCAATTTTTTTTTTTTTTTTTTTTGTAGAAAAATAGATGAAAATCACTCAAATTAATCATTTGGAAGTGATGTATGCAAAAAACGTGACTTGCATCCTGAGGACATATATCCAAGGTACCCTCATACGAAATTTCAATTCATTTGGTGTAAATATGAGGGCGTAAGAGCCGAAATTTAAAAAAAAAAAAAAAAAAATACAAAAATAGCAAAATTAAAATTTTGAGCAAACGTATGCAGAAAATGTTAATGACTTCTTATTGGTATTTATCTAAGGCACCTCTGTACCAAATTTCAATTCATTCGATTATAATGCCAGAGTACAGGTACTGCCCTCTCGATGTACAGTAGATATTGAGACGGCAATGGCACAGAAGCCCAAAATATACATTTTTGTCAGAAAATAGCAAAAACGAAACTCAAAGAAATTACTTTAAATGCATGTATAAAAAACTTAAAACGCACCTCGATATTTGACACTCGCGTCCTTTTGTGCCGAATTTCAGGTCATTTGGCCCAGAAATGACTGAGATGAATCGATTTGAAGATTTAACAGCATAAGGAGAAGAAACATCAGGGAAAAAAAAACACTTTTCCCTCCCATGGAGTGAAATATAAATAGACCAGTCCTAGATAAGTTATAAAACGAGCATCTGTAGGTCTGCCAGTCATCAGGTATTTTTGTTCTAAGGAAATTTGTATTTTTTTCATACTCTGGGTTGTGTAAGCTCTCAACAGGTTTTGGAAACAATTGCAAAAGAACATCTCACAATTTGATTACCTGCACTTTATGTTGTACCTCTTGGCGTTATAACAGAGCGATTGATCAATCATGTACTACTGCATAATCTCTGGGTAAGTCTGATCCTATCGGCATAAAAGGAAATAAAGTCAAATTACGTGGGAGATGCAGCTCAGTTTAATCGCTGTTCATTCATTGCCACTCGTTTCAATTTATAAAGATACAGTATACCATTATTAACACCGACATATAACAATCGATCCGAAGAACATGCAAACTATAGACAACAATATGATACATTAATCAACTTAACATTGATAATTACTTGTAATCGCAAGAGTTAATTTACAATAACTAAAGATTGCTAAGAAGCGGCATAGGAAATAAACTGAAATTTCTTTAACATTAATCGATTAGGCTTTTGTTTTTACCAGAGACATGGTTAACAATTAGTGTTACAATTTTTTGAACGTACTATTGAAGGAACATCTCTGAGATAAGGCTTCTGTGATTGGGATCTCTTCGAAGTGAAGAAAGCTTTGTGCTTGTAAATATCGATATATGTCATGATGGCTATACTCACTCTTTTCTTCTTGGAAGGGATGATGCAGTTTCCTTATTAGAGGAAGTTATTCCGTTGGAAGACGCGCAACTTGCCGAAGCAGAAGTTGATGTACCTTCACCTGATGGAGGGGTCGGTGCCGTTTCTAAACTAAGGTAATGCGCTCTCATTGGTGATGGGACTGGTCTCAAAGGGGAGTTGATTGACTGGCCAGTAGCCTGTTCATAAGAAGGAGGGGACAGGGCTTGATAAGATGGAGGGGCGTCCCTTATACTTCCGATAGAGGCGCGTCGGGCATTCGGGGCTTGGGCAACACTAACAGCGTGGGCGTCTAAAATAGACCGTACTTCTTCAAGGCGGCGGTTACGCATCCTGAAATTGTAAGCAGTGGTGGCAATAAGAACAGCAAATGAGATAAAGACCAAAGCACAGATGGCTATGGCACCTGTGTATCCACCACCCACAGCCTGGATTTTCCCAGATTCCTTCTTTGGATGCTTGGATGATCCCCCGATGGCTTGTAAATTAGCAGGAGGCGGCGGTTCAGAATTTGACTCCAATTTGGCAGATTCTAAACACGTTCCATCTGGTCTCTCTCGTCCGTTAAGGCAGCTACATCTGGAATACAGAGGGTGGTAAATTAATAAGCAGTGTCTTGTCCCAGAGCTATGATTTTATGAATTTACTTACCTCCAGTGTTTACTTTTATTGAAAGATAATTCATACCTTGAATACGTAGTGTTCAGTCTGTATTATTATTATTATTATTATTATTATTATTATTATTATTATTATTATTACTTGCCAAGCTACAACACTGGTTAGAAAAGCAGGATGCTATAAGCCCGGATGCTCCAACAAGGAAAATACCCCAGTGAGGAAAGGAAACAAGGAAAAATATTATATTTTAAGAACAGTAACAGTATTGAAATAAATATTTCCTCTATAAACTATCAAAACTTTAACAAAAGAAGAGGAAGAGGAATAAGATAGAATAATATGCCCGATTGTACCCTCAAGCAAAAGAACTCTAACCCAAAACAGTGGAAGGCCAGGATACAGAGGCTATGGCACTACCGAAGACTAGAGAACAATGGTTTGATTTTGGAGTGTCCTTCTAGTAGAAGAGCAGTTTACCATAGCTAAAGAGTCTCTTCTACCCTTACCAAGAGGAAAGTGGCCACTGAACAATTAAAGTACAGTAGTTTATCTGTTGAGAAAAGAAGAATTGTTTGGTAATCTCAGTGTTGTCAGGTGTATGAGGACAGAGGACAATATGTAGTAGGTAGTAGGTTGGCCAGGGCACCAACCACCCGTTGAGGTACTACCGCTAGAGAGTTTTAGGGTCTTTTGACTGGCCAGACAATCCTGCATTGGATCCTTCTCTCTGGTTACGGCTCATTTCCCCTTTGCCTACACACAGACAGCGAATAGTCTGGCCTATTCTTTACTCATTCTCCTCTGTCCTCATACACCTGACAACGCTGATATCATCAAACAATTCTTCTTCTTAGGGGTTACTGCACTGTAATTGTTCAGTGGCCACTTTCCTCTTGTTAAGGGTAGAAGAGACTCTTTAACTATGGTAAGCAGCTCTTCTAGGAGAAGGACACTCCTAAATCAAACCATTGTTCTCTAGTCTTGGATGGCGCCATAGCCTCTGTATCATGGTCTTCCACTTTCTTGGGTTAGAGTTCTCTTGTTTGAGGGTACACTCAGGCACTCTGTTCTGTCTTGTTTCTTTTCCTCTTGTTTTGTTAAAGCTTTATAGTTTATATAGGAGGTATTTATTGTAATATTGTTACTCTTAAAGTTTTTATTTTTCCTTGTTTCCTTTCCTCACTGGGCTATTTTCCCTGTTGGAGCCCCCGGGCTTATAGCATCCTGCTTTTCCAACTTGGGTTGTAGCTTAGCAAGTAATAATAATAATAATAATAATAATAATAATAATAATAGTAATAATAATAATAGGCCAGACTATTCATTGTGTTTATGTATAAGCAAAGGGAAACTGAACCGTAGCCAGAGAGACGGATCCAATGCGGTAGTATCTCAACGGGTGGCTGATGTCCAGGCCAACGCACTACCTTTATTATTATTATTATTATTATTGTTGTTGTTGTTTTTGTTGTTATTGTTGTTGTTACTACTACGACTACTATAATTACTACTACTACTACTACTACTACTACTACAAGCTAAGCTATAATCCTAGTTGGAAAAGCACGATGCCATGAGACCAAGAGCTCCAACAGGGAAAAATAGCCCAGTAAGGAAAGGAAACAAGTGAATAAATAACTACAAGCAAAGTAATAAACAATCAAAATGAAATATGAGATATAATGGCCTAATGGGAATTTCCATTTGTATATGATTAATGACCGAGCATTTCGATTCAAAATGTGGTCATTTGCTATTCATTTAAAATTTAGACTCCTGATTTGTAATATTGTACCTTAAACTTACAAAATGAGTAATTTAAGTGATGTCAATACACCACTTGAATGACAGGGATGCAAACATTTTTGGTCCAGTCATCTTTATCTCGAAGACTATCAGCAACTGTAGCCTTTTCCGTTTATTTAATCTTTCCATATGGTTAGAAATGAACTTCAAATCATTGAGCTTTTCGAGGACTACTGTCATCATTCTCTTGCTTTTTTCATCTGTTATAAATTTCAACATGTTTTCTTCCATGAGCTTAATGTCCGTGCTCCATCATTTGCTTTATTCTTAACCCACATCACCCCAAAAAAGCAGTCAAATCATCTATCTACAATACTGGAATTAGCAATTAGTTTTATTGGCAATAAATTGAGCAATGATATCAGATTTGTAATAATTCTTTTTGCTTGGAGGCTAAAGAGCAGAGGGTGCCCCACTTTGTGTTTAAATAGAATTGCGAGAGAGTACTTACATGGATTGGTAACAGATTAGACTATCATGGGGGCACTGTTTGTCGTCAACACAAGGCTCCCCTTTGTTGCGTTCAGGTAGACAGGTTTCCCCAACAGTGACATAACCATTCAGGCACTGGCAGGTGTAAGCATATCGGTTCTCACAGTATTCACCAGTCGAACAATCGGCTTGGCTCTGCAGGATATATCTTTAATCATCATGATTTTCTAATGATTTGGGTAAAAAGCATAATACAAAATAGAAGGATACTCAATTAACTAGTATAATGTTATATGTATCCACAGGCATATGTAATATTCAGAAATATGATATTAGAATGGTAGATATTTTTTTTATGTGTGGACATTATCATTATGTTTTGTGTAACCATCTCTGCAATGCCGGTGACATAATAAATAATTGAAGATTACCGCCAGTTGACTTTTATCAAAACTCTCCTAAAGAAAAAAAAAACATTCTTATTTGCTTATAGTATACTTTGAAACTACTGCTATTCTTCGAATCATTTTTATACTAAAGGTGATCTCTTGTCACAATATTGAGACAAAATCTTTTTGGAAGGCCAAAACTTGAACATTTGGTAAACAGCAGTATAATTCCAGGGCATACATAATTACCTGTGCCTGAAACTCCCTATTTATAGAGCACAGCTGTAGAACGAGTCCATTCAATGTAGACCTTGATATCCATTTTTTTTTCTTTTTTTCAAAAATATATTGATTAGTTTTTTGTTGAGGGTAATTAGTAGGATGGTAGTGATGTCAATTTAAACAGTAATAATAATGGTCCTGATAATAAAGACAACAATAATGGGGTTGACATTATTATTATTATTATTATTATTATTATTATTATTATTATTATTATTATTGTAAGCTATAAGCTACAAACCTAGTTGGAAAACCAGGATGCTATAAGCCCAAGGGCTCCAACTGGGAAAATAGCCCGGTGAGAAACAAAGGAATAATGAATAATGAATGATCAATATATATATATATATATATATATATATACATAATTTCTAAAACAGTAACAACATTAGATTAGATCTTTCATATACAAACTAAAAAATTTAAAAAAAAGAAATCAAGAGGAAGAGAAACAGGGTAGAACAGCATGCCCAAATGTACCCTCAAGCAAAAGAACTCTAACCTAAGACAGTAGAAAGCCATGGTACAGAGTCTATGGCACTACCCAAGACTAGAGAACTATGGTTTGATTTCGGGTGCCCTTCTAGAAGAGCTGCTTACCATAGCTAAAGAGTCTCTTCTACCGTTACCAAGAGGAAAGTAGCCACTTGAGAATTACATTAAAGTAGTTAGCCTCTTGAACAAAGAAGAATTGTTTGGTAATCTCAGTGTTGTCAGGTGTATGAGAGAGGAGAAGTGTAAAGAATAGGCCAGACTATGCTGTGCATGAGTAGGTAAATAAGAAAATGAGCCTTAACAAGAGAGGTGAGGTGGATCCAATATACAGTAGTACTGTCTGGCCTGTCAAAGGATCCAATAACACTCTAGTGGTGGTATATCAACGAGTGGCTGGTGCCCTGGCTAACCTGCTACCTACATATTAACAATTGGATCTATAACGAGTGTTATCGAATTACGCCCGTTTCTAATTTACGGTGAGAAAGTGGTAACTTGAAAAACAGACAAAGCAAAGCAAGCCAGGGACTTTTAATGCGGAGCAATATTCGATTTGCTCTCTTCTTCTTGGTAACTGTCATCCTAATAAGCTCATGATTAAATCTACATTCAATTCAAGAGACACTAACGCTTTTTCAAATAGCATGCTTGAGCCTGAAAAATACAAGTATGTTTTTTATAGGGCTCACTCTTTTCCCGGCATGTTTCAATACGCCATCAACAGTCCCTTCTTTCACACGTAACATACTGCATAATCCTGGTGTTTTTTTTTTTTTTTTTTTTTTTTTTTTAAATGTTTTCTCTTTTCACTGGAGTATTGTGGTTTACTCACTCCACGAGACTGAACCATCACTGGTAACCCTTTAACTACTTTTGCATCTCCCCACAAATCTCTTTCTCTCTATCATTTCTTTATATAACAATATTATGTGAACAGTTTATCTCAATCACCCGATGTTTTTTCCTTCGTTCTTATTCAAAATCCCAATTTTTTTTCATAACGGAGATTTGGTTCACCAGTCCATACAATCCCACTTGTTGGTAGCGTTCCTGCCTGGTGATCTCTAGACTAGGGTTTGAGTTCCGCTCAAACATTTTAGTTCCTTTCGTCGCTGCAACCTCGCTAAGGATGGGAGTTGGGGGAGCTTATAAGTCTATCTGCTAAATCATCAGCAGCCATTGCCTGGCCCTCCTCTGTCCTAGCTTGAGTGGAGATGGTGCTTGGGCGCTGATCACATGTAATAAGGTCAGTGTCTAGGGTATTGTCCTGCTTAATAGGACAATGTCACTGTCCCTTGCCTCTGTCTCTTATTCCCTTTCATGTCGCACCAGCTACTCTCCTACCTCCATAATCTAACAATTTATTTTGTGCTCCCAACAACCTATCAGAGTACACGACGCAATACGTTTTCAGTGGTCTCTACATTGCCTCCATCATTTCTATCATTAGTTTTTTCCAGATCCATATATTATGCCACATAACAATCACTTGATCCATAGACTTTCTTCATTGCCTTAACCGCCACTATTCTTCCCATTTGAGCTCACTTTCTTCTTCATTTTCTCAATCAAAATTATTCTATGCACCTTCTCTGGTACACTTTCTAACAACCATGCTTCCATAATTCTTATAATTGTCTTTGCTACCTATACTGTATCTTTATCCAATGGATGACTTAATTCTGCTCTCCCGCACCCTATGGACCATTGTCTCAACCAAACCTACTTTACAAATAACTGTTTCATTCAAGTTTTCTTTTTTAAGAGTTGACTAAAACCCTCAATCCCATCATATCATGGAGATATAGTGCTTATTGATATAGGCTGATATATATATATATATATATATACATACATACATATATATATATATATATATATATGTATATATATATATATATATATATGTGTGTGTGTGTGTGTGTGTGTGTTTATCAACTCCTGAAGGTAGATTTAAAACTATAACATACTCATAGTAGAATTTCATGATTATTCTAGCTATGTCTGGATATTTTCTCTTTTTTTTTTTAATCCCACGAAGTAATTTTTTCCCTTCTAATGAGTTTTAGTGGCTTACCTAATCATACATTAAAACTTCTTGTTTATTGGAGCAGAATTTCCTGGCATACTGTACCCTTAGCAATTATTCTTCAGACAAGCTTTGCTTTTCTCTTATCAATTTATTTATAAGAGTCAATTTATTTATAAGAGTTATTTTGGAATGATACAGTGATCAGTGATACAAAAATAGAAGTAAGCTTATAGCCTATGCATAATTTACTTAAGCTGATAAGCTACAGTGCTTTCATAAGCCCTGCAACTATAAACAGACACACATAAACAAAGTACAACCAGAAGGCATCTCATCATGAAACTGTCAGTTGCATCTGCTGACTGGTTCGCATCACTGCTAAAATATACAATCAATTCCACTTTTATGTAGCTAGTAGCTTACACATGACCAAAAGCCTTCTAAGCTCAATCAGTTACTTAGGAAGATGTGAGGAAGAGTCCCTCTTTAAACCCATTCGAGTTTGATATGAGGATAATTTGATATCTGCAACCTTGTTATGGAATAATTTGCTGTGCCATCGAAAAGGCTGCCATTTAGCCTTTATAGGTTTGTTTCCAAAATAGTCTGTTCTCTAACCAAAATTATTTGTCACCAAGATTATAAAGCCTTTGATGTTATGGGACTTTGTCACATTCTCCTAAGAGCAGCGTCAACATCTCAATGTGTTATATTGATAATCTACTGTGCGCTGGTTAACGTAGTTTAGATAGTATGTAAAGCAATTCATAATATTTGAACTTGGCAAAAAGCAGCAGAATACAAAACATAGACTATTACAATATGGAAAATTTTTAGCATCCCCAAAAAAGTAATGATATCAACAGAAGCCTATTAACGTTTCAAAACACTGTCTTGGTATGGAAGTACTTGCATGCGCATCTATTTAAGCCAAGGCAAAAAATAAGTAGAACATTGAGAGATCTTAACTATTTGAGTCATATTACAGTTGTACAGGCTTAACTGAATAAAAGCCCTTGAAGACTACCTGAAATAGCACATGGTCAATACACTATCTTTGTCCTCTCAATAAGTTTGGCAATTCGCAGTGATGTCAGGATCCCTCATGCATAATGCAAAACCTTCCTTGGTGCATATCCGGGGTCAGGCAGTATGTAATTGCAACATATGTTACTGATCTCGTAATGAGAGAGAGAGAGAGAGAGAGAGAGAGAGAGAGAGAGAGAGAGAGAGTTTCGATTGATATTCTCGATTTATGGAGAACTATTTTCTGTGGCTAAACTAGCTGAAATGGAATATGCAAACTATGTACCCGAATCTTTTAAAGTAGTGATTCTTATTTCCATGACTTAAGATAGTCGTTCGTTATATTAAGCAAAGATTAGTTATGATTCTTATTATAGATCGAAAAACCTTCTCTCATGCTCCTACATTCATTCGGTTGGGATTCCTCTGTTTTTCAGCATGGAACAGTTCTCTTTAGACTTTCATCCTAAGGTTTCTTTGAATGAAGATAGTCTAAAGATTATTTACTTCTTATCTTAGTGAATGAAAAAAAAAACACAGTTCGTTTAGGGATTTAAACCATTAAACTCGTCAGAATTCAATTCGCAATTTAGATTAAGTAAACAGGTATCTTACTCTTTTTTTTTTAATAATTTAAAACCTGATGCCATGATTCCCTGATCCAGATAATCAGGTTGATAGATATATAAGTAAATAAACAGATAAGTAATTAGATAATACTTATTATATATATATATATATATATATACATGTATACACACACACACACCCACGCACACACACACACACACACACATATATATATATATATATATATATATATATATATATATATATATATATATATATATATATATATATATAGTCATCAACGACTTTTTTTGCCTTGCACTAACGATAATTAGAACTGTCATACTCCCCCTCGTCTGTTTTCCCCTTTATTGAGGATCTTGGTCATTCATTACAAGGAGATGGGGCTATTGATTACGCACTTTGGACTGATATGTGTATTTCTACAACTTTGGAATTGAAACATTTTAGTAGACCTCAGCGAAGTCAATTTGCTAACAGATTAAGTCGTCACAAAATGTACTTTTATATACTGTATAGAGAAAGGAAACATATTCTTGTTTCTTCGTTCTCATCTTTATTTTATTATGAATACGAAGACCACAGAGGTCTCTTGGGGTTTATTTTTCATTCTCTTCTTTAGTTTGAATCAAAATAATATTATGTACATTGAGTTTATTCTTTCATTACCTTTAAGGGAAGTGTGTGTGTGCATCCATTTAAGTGTTTGGATTTAGGTTAACTTTTAAAAACAAAATATAACTTCGCTTTTTGTTTACCTGACATGTCGATGATAGAGCCAGACAAACCGAAGGCAAGATCCAGTGGAGAACCAACATTATCTCTTTTCCTTCCTCGTGGAATGTTCAACTTCTTAAAGTAAATACAAATCGTGCTATCGAAACTATAGTTCGTTAATAATTCCTCAGCAGAATCATGAAATGCACTGCACCAGTCTAGTTGCAAATGTGTTAAAAATTTCAGCCGCACTAGATCCTTTTGTCTTTCTTGGCACATTCCTGAACAAAATGAGCAATAAACTTTATATTGGTAATGCTTTCACAATGATGAACACTTCTGAATTTTCTATAGTAACAAAGGGTGTGACCGTCTTTATTCACATTCTATCTTATTCATGATAATACTTTTCCTCGTTTTTTTTTTCAGGTATAATACATGACTAGCTCCACAACAGAATAGTTCTTTAACTGGTTCTCCTTATAAACTAAATACAATAATTAAATGTATGTTTATGGTGAAGCTTTGTATCATGCAGTACAAGAGTTGAATCTTTATTAGAGTTTCTCCATCTTTAACTGTTGAAGTAATAATATTTCTAGGACAAGCAGCATCTTAGCATGTAGAAGGCTACTACAAATGCACTGCACGGAAGAAAGTAAGCTTCATATAATATTTTGGTTAGGGGGAACAAAACCAAACGAATAAATCACACATCAAACAAGAAGACGACAATAGTAACCGTGATTGGACAGATAGGCCTACCGCCTTGTTTCCTGGTAGCCCACGGCTACGCTGGACACCTGCTAGGTGCAACTCACTAATGGAAAGTGAGACAGGCCATGGCCATATGTACGCATTTCTCTATCGCTTTTACAGTTACAAGATTAATGGATGATTACCTGCATGGTGATATTTATCGATCATAATCAAATGGCATTCAGCTGCAGGTCGGATCGATTCGTATTTGAGCGGGAAAGTTCTGCTATTAGATCTTGAGTCCCCCTAGAGGTGAAGAGCAACAATGAAGTTTAACCTGCCCATTTTATTCATTAACACCCTCTTACAACACTGAAATATTTCACTGTAGTAACAATATAAATCCTTTTCTAAGATGATAGATATTTTACAACACATAGAGGAAGTAAAGAAAAAAAGTATAGTAGCAAGATTAGTAGAGTTCAGTTTGACAAATTAACATCATAAGAATGGCATGCACACGAAACTCTTTCAGAGTAAATGAGCAATATTCTAGATGAGGTAAGCTGGAATGTTTATAGGTTTTCTTTTATTCTTAAGCCGATGTTAATTTGTGAAACTAACACACAACACACTGGAGAGAGAGAGAGAGAGAGAGAGAGAGAGAGAGAGAGAGAGAGAGAGAGAGAGAGAGAGAGAGAGAGAGAGAGAGAGGAGGTGGTTCATGGGCCAATGACGTTACCTTGGCAACCGTTGATATGGCGAGCAAACAACGATGTTATGCTAAGCAATAAATGTGAGTCGTGAATAGGGGCGTAATCAATTGCCACTATCAGCATTATTCTTCATTTGCACAAAATGAGGTAAGTCAACACCCGAGGACTATCAAGTACCGGTTCTGTGAATATCTGGTTCACTTTGTTTGCTGTTTGTTCCTTTCGACTTAGTTCTAGCAAACACTAGTCAAGTTCTTTATAGTTGGATTGAATATGCAATGTGTAAAACAATAGGCTATCTTAATACTGGGTAGGCTACATCTTATTGGTTTGTTCAGAATGTATTTGAAATGCTATAGATAGACTACGTAAAAAAAGAAAAAAAAATTATAGAATAGCAGTCATGTGCAAACCGCCAGAAAACATGAATCGAAGACCAAATTATTTCCACGCTTCAAAATATCCTTGTGAAGATAAGTCAGGCTGAAGACAACCTACATCTGAAAACGAGATGATATTGAGATCAAAGTTACTGTATATCATAAAAACAACAGCCAATACGATTATGGATACAAATATCCCGGGTGATGAAAAAGACTCTTAATTATGACAAAAATAAAATAATAAATAAATAAAACCTGGGCATAATGCTCTGATCACTAATGAAGGTAGATATAAAAAGTTACAACATAGTACTGGAGAAAAGAAATAATAAAACAATGTTAATAAATGCTGAAATACGTGTACGAAGTGAACATTGGATTACGAAAGCACAAACTGGTGGAACGAAGTAACCAATACAGTTTCTTACCAACTAATAGATTATTATTATTATTATTATTATTATTATTATTATTATTATTATTATTATTATTATTATTATTATTATTATTATTATTATTATTATTCAATTACTTGCTAAGTTACAACTCAGTTGGAAAAGCAGGATGCTTTAAGCCCAAGAGCCCCAACAAGGAAAATAGCTCAGCGAGGAGAGGAAATAAGTTAATATACTACAAGGGAAATCTAAATACTATGTAGACAAATGTACTTGGTACTTGTTTACACATTGTGATTAAGGCCAAAAGTAATAAGCCGTGGCACATATTAGCATAATCCTTCTTATTAAAGACTGTAAGGATAAAAAGTACACTAGACTATGAAAATTAACATTAAGTAAATATTTTCTCTTCAATCAGTCAGTAACATAACTATTGGAATAAGAGAGCAGAAAGGAAGGACATGGACTCGGCTTAGTAATAATTTTAAATCCGAGTGCCAGGCACAATGACTAATATGTGAGATTACTCAGAGAAGCAAAGCAATATCTATCTAAAACAACTGAGACATGCAGTAAAATTAATTCCAAAAAAACAACCAACTTGAAAAGAAAAGATGATGTCTAATGGATAAAATGGGACCTTGCAGGTACGATTACAATAGACCCGGGAGATGGTGATGAAATTAAGACATAAAAGTTGACATTAGCCAATTAAAAGTTGCATTTTAGTTATGAAATACTAATTCAAGACCACTGATATCTTTAATGTTTAAGTATTTCTAGGTAGTAATCTGGCCAAGGCACCAGCCACCCGTTGAGATACTACCGCTAGAGGGTTATTGAGTCCTTTGTCTGGCCAGAGAGTACCACTTTGGGTCCTTCTCTCTTGTTACGGCTCATTTTCCCTTTGCTGACACATACACAGAATAGTCTGGTCTATTCTTTACACATTCTCCTCTTTCCTTATAGCCTACACTTGACAACACAGAAATTACCAAACAATCCTTATTCAGTGGCTACTTTCCTCTTGGTAAGGGTAGAAGAGACTCTCTGGCTATGGTAAGCAGCTCTTCTAGGAGGACACTCTAAAATCAAACCACTGTTCTCTAAGAGAGTCTTGGGTAGTGCCATAGCCTCTGTACCATGGTTTTCTACTGTCTTGGGTTAGATACTTCTTGCTTGAGGGTACTGGGACGAGCCGAGAGAAGGTTGTGACTCAAAGACAGGATGAAAGTAACTGAGTAAATTTATTATAGAACACTCTCCCTTATATACAAAAGCTCAAAGCAACAAGAATTTTCTTGTTTGAAAAACAGACGCTGTTACAGAGGAGAATAGCAGACATGTTTAATCTGGTTCATATTAGTGCGATGGAAGAGTGAAGGTACAAGCATAATTTATACACAAAATGAACTATGTACGATCGTGTGACACTCGGTTGGTACAGTACACTCGAGTACATTATTCTAAATTGTTTCTCTTCCTCTTGTTATTTTGAATTTTTAGCCGCTTGTTATTTTGAAGTTTTTATAGTTTATATATGAAAGATTTATTTTAATTTTATTATTGTTTTTAAACTTCTGTTGTACTTTTTCCATATTTCCTTTCCTCACTCGGCCATTTTCCTTGTTGGAGCCCTTGGGCTTATAGCATCCCGCTTTTCCAACTAGGGTTGTAGTTTAGCAAGTAATAATAATAATAATAATAATAATAATAATAATAATAATAATAATAATAATAATAATGTGTAAGAGTAGTGGCGGACCAAGTGGGGTGGCCCCATACAATTACCAAGAGTCCGTGTCTTGCATCAGGCAGCATATGCAATAATTTTATTACTTCCTTGTGATTTTGACATATTTTCATTTTAATTATCTTTTTCCCAGAAATATTTCCGAAGATGACATCTTGAAGGAATAAGGAACTAGGATGACACTTCATGTCAAGAAAAAAGAATACAGAAGAAACCCTTTTGAGTTAGTGGATTTTTCTTAAATAAGACCCCTGCCTTTGAAAGAACGCCCCCTTTATTAACGCTCTTGGAGAAAGTGAGATAGAACAAGATTTATCTCATGCGGACCAAACCAGTCAAGTGCTTTATTTTTAAGATTCAAGGGTTTAGTGTGAATGTATTGGAATCATTCGTTGATTCTTTTAGACAAAAACAGACGCTGTAGTTAAGCTCACATATGATTTTGGAGAAATTCAACGAGCATGGGATATTTCAAATTGAAGAGGATATGCTTGTGATAATAGGACTGGCATGCCTGGAAAAAACGGTGGTGTTCAGAGACACCTAAAGGATGTTAATCCAAGGATCAAGACTTTGGTTAATCCAAAATGCGAATTCGTTCCCGTATTCGATCTAATATCTTAATCTAGCTGGTTTTCATGTGGCTCCTGTTACTATGAAATCAATCACGTTTTTTGAGCTGCTGAACAATTATTTACATTCTGTGCCTCACTCATCGATTAGATGTGCTAATAGATGTCACCAGTCACTGTGTTAAAATTGGGTCCAAAAGGACAAACAGTAGGAGTAGCTTGTGGGCAAGATCAGAAGCAGCCTGATATTGGGTTTAATACAATCGTTTTCGTTTCTGTTTTATGATTTTCTGGGGAACAGTTCTCAAAAAAATCAATTGCGGTTTATCAAGTAGGGTTCATACTTAGAAATTCTCCAAAATGAAATGGAGATGGGTTCTCCTAAAGAATCATGGCTCACAATAGAGAACTGATTGAAAATTCAGTCAAATACGTAAAAGAATTTTGTGATGACGTTTGCATTTTGACAAAGCGTCGAGTTAGAAAGAAGAACATGGCGGGGGAAAAACAAAGTAACTCCCAATATCAACTTGGTAAACCCCTGCAATATAACACTTCGAAGTAAAGGGTGACAAGGTTGGAAAGGAAAAGATCTATATACCTCCTTTGATAGTGTCACTCAATGAATAAAAGACTTGATTTGAACTTCTATATCTCAGCAAAAAGTATGTTTTTCTCATACCAAGCAATCTAATCGATGAAGAATTCAAATTCGAAGAGCAGCAAGACGTTAATATGGTAGAAGTCAAGATCGAAAGAAGAGTGTGAATGATTTTCTAAAGTTTAAAAAAAAAAAGAAAGTTAGAAGGAGTAGCTTCTATAGCTCTTAAGGTTTATTATCAAAAATAGTTTTCAAAATTCGGTGTCAAACTTAACATTACCGAGAATATATTTTACTAAAGCTGCCAGAGTTGCTGGCTACTGCCGGAGACTTTATACTTTAGATAGGTATGGAATTATCTTCGCTCAACTGTGAAAAATCAGACTCACTAACTTTGCGATAATTTTCAATGAACGAATATATGCAAAATCTCCTGATGTTGAAGATATCACAAAGAACTTCGCAGTTTGAAGTCAGGCGGTTAAACACCTAATTTAGTGCCTCGCTCTTTCAAAGTAAATTAAAGTAAACTCCAATCAAATTCGCTTACGGACTGCCAACGCAAGAGTCCGTGTCTTGCATAAGGCAAAGCAATCTTTACAGAACAGAACACCTAATTTAGTGTCTCCATATTTTCGTGATGAATAAATACCCTCATTCATTGTTCTTTCATGTTGCTTTTAACGGGGGGATATAGATATCGAAATTCTATTTTACATTAATTTCTACTTTTTATAATTTTTAGATCATTTCTGTATATTCTATTTTAAATGGAAGTACTAAGTTTGATTTTATTACCGTCTTTCCCCACATGTTTAAATCTCCATCAATCAATAAACAAACTGCAAATCATTCATACACGAGTGTTTGTAGCGATCGAATGTGTGCTACGTTTAAAGATGTGTATGGCCAATCTGCCAAACACGACGCTACGCCAATGTGGGGAAGTTGTATTAGCAGAGAGAGAGAGAGAGAGAGAGAGAGAGAGAGAGAGAGAGAGAGAGAGAGAGAGAGAGAGAGAGAGAGAGAGAGAGAGAGAGAGAGAGAGAGAGAATAAATAACAAATTTCATCCAACTTAGTATGCAATAAGAATAAAGTAAACTCAACCCTCAACTATGTAGTGACAAAATGTTAAACTGACTGTTTTTATTATTATTATTATTATTATTATTATTATTATTAATATTATTATTATTATTATTATTATTATTATTATTATTATTATTATTATTATTATTAGTATTGTTGTTGTTGTTGTTGTTATTGTTGTTGTTGTTGTTGTCCTTGCGAATGTAGTGCTGTTAATTTCCTATAGCTTCCGGCTAGAGATTATTTTTCTATTCTATTGACTTAAAAGCTCAAGATAGAGACGTCAGGCGAAATCTAACCGAGGCCCTTTGCGTCAATAGGCGTAGGTGGAGATGGTGATGATGACGATGATGATAGAAGGTCACTTAAACTACAAATATTCCTATATGATATAATGTATTCATATTGTAAAAGAATAAAAAGAATTCACGATTACATTGAACCGTTTCCCATCGTCTTACAGCGTAATTCGGGTAACCATAACAAGACCGCATGAAAGTGGATTTCGTTTATTCTGAGAACGACGGCACTTTATCTTTAAAACAGAAATTAATATTTAATCAAGAGTTTCTTAATCTTTCAATCTATATGATTCAAATGGTTCTGTTCCTGTAGATAAGATATATTCCTACATCAGATTTCTATGTGAATAAATCTGCAAGAGACTATGTCTGCCTGGAAGGACTAGGCTTTCTGCAACAATGTAAATAAATATAAAAAAATTTTCCCTGTTGGAGCCCTAGGCCTTATAGCATCTTGCTTTTCCAACTAGGGCTGTAGCTTAGCTAATAATAATAATAATAATAATAATAATCCTGACCAGCATTTCCGTCTAAATCATGACCAGCAAATATCAAGACTTTGGGTGTTCATGTTAAATCAAACTAATCTTGAAGATAAAGTACTGTTGTTAGAAAGGCTAATTTTTTTTTTTTTTTTTTTTTTTTATAAGTTGAGCGTTTATTTGACAATCGTAGATTATTTTCTTTATTTCGACTTTCCCTCGCTAGAATCTATTTTGAATGTTATCTTATATTTATTGTACTCCAACTTATGTCCCTCTGAATCAAAGGCAAATCATCATACCCATGCACACACACACACACACACACACACACACACACACACACACACACACACATCTTCACCCCATCTCTTCATCCTTTTCTGTAAAGTAGCTTCTCTGTATCTTTTTACGCGTATTATTTTGACCACTTTTACTTTAAACTTAAGAAAAAGTTTTGCTCCTTTTAGAAGGATTTATAACATCCAACAGATCAAATTTGTGTGTAAATCCGCCATCTTCGGCTAGTTAAGATCGGTGACTGTTTAATTCTCTCCTCAAACTCTCAGTAACTATGACTATTTTGTATCCGTTTTCTAAAGCCAATGAGTTTTTATTCATTACAAATCTTTTCTATTGTCATTTTAAGAGTTGAGATTTGTTAAGTCTTCTGGAAACCCAGGAGATATCATTGATATGTAGTGTGCACATAAGGATATTTGTAATAGGTTACCATACGAACATATCATTTTCTATGAAAAGGCTCGAAAGGCTTTCTATATTTCTATTAAGTAGAACTATAGAGTTCAAGATTCACGCTGAAGAATGGAAATAGATAAAGATGAAATGCCCAACTAAGTGCTAGATTTAGATGAGAAGTACAAAGCTATTACTCTCATAATTCCGCCCCCCTTATCAAGTGAATCCAAAAGTAGCAATTATGTCCTTAATATCATATTATTTATAATGTAGATATCGAGAATTAAATAGGATTTTTTTACAACTTTGTAAATATTTTATGGTTATAGTAAGCAAGAAATTTTATGAAAATTATGTTGTATGTTTCTCTAAACATATTTCATATAGCAAAGATATTGCAATCTTCTTTTACGAAAAGACTAGCCTAATAATAAGCTTTCTAGCAAAACCTTTAAAAGTTTATCAAATTTAGTGATGCTGTAAGGACACCGCTCCCTCCGTCGTCCAGAAATTCAACAAATTGTCTATTTATTTAAATTCTCCTTTCGTCACACCGTGGCTTCCTATATATATGTATTCCGTTCCCTCAGAGCTACAATTTGACATATGTATTATTTCATTACATGTTTCTGTTTACTTGCAATTCGTGTATTTGTTCATGTGAGAAAACACATATATTTTGGCGGGAAGTTCAAGCTGAATTGGTGCCTACGCCATGCTACCTTTCCGTCCTCACCCTGTATTATATTCCCACGCATGTTTGAATAAACTATCAGTTGATGTTGGTGACGCTTGTATCACTGTCCTTACAATACATTTGTAGTCATTATAGACAACTACGAAGATAACCCAACCTCTAACAGATCAAGCAGAATTCCTATAAGTTAAATTATTTCCTCTCGTTTATGAATAAGAATGACTTTCAAATCCAAATTTTCCATACTGATGTATATGGGTGACTGAAAGGCGTAAAAACGTAAAGGAATATTAAATTAGAATATTACTAGTCAATGCTCATAAGAAAGTAGTACACCTACAATGGCCATTATTGATTTCCAGAGTCGGTGATGATGTGAGTTGACAATACCTATTGTAATTAGGTTTTTGCTCAGACGTGGATCGCTGTGCTTTCAAAATTAATATCACATCACTGCTTCTATATTCTGGCAAGTGGTACAAGTTGAGCTGCACTTGCAAACCCCATGGGTCATTATTTCGTGAATTTTTTACTTTCACATAAGCAATAATAGCTTATGCGTCGCTTCAACTACCTGTTGGTCAACCAGTTGCTAACCAACAGTATGCCTTGCTTTGAGCCATTATTTAGAAGATAGGCTGACGAAGACAAAACACTTCAGTGAAGAACTGAAGATGCACCGTATTCTTAACAATTCGTAAGATGCTTCCACTACAGTCTACAATCAAGACTCAAGAGCATGAGTACTTATTAACGGTGCTCATTCTTGGCCAAGGAACTGTCCTTCCCCCCCTTTTTTTCTAGCCTTTATTTGACGATGTGCACATTTAGCTAGGAAGTCATGTTCAAACTGTCTGGCTTAATCATTCGTGGCGTGTCTGTTACTATAAGTTGTGTTCCCGTTCCCCTCTATCAAGTTTGAAATTTTATTGCCCGAGAGGAATGTGTTCAAAGTAGTGAGTAGAACTTTTGGTATTATTTCAGTCACCATTTTTACTTTCATTGGTTGATTAGTCATTTGATTATTGATTTACGATTTAATTGATTTGACCATTTTCTTGGAATTTTTCATTTTTCATATGCCATGCGGTCTTTATTCAAATTTCAATTAGGTAGTTTTGCTGGTTTTTCCTGTGTCAGTTAGGTGAAAATTCCTGTGGTACTTTATGGAAATAAACGCCATTTTTAGGTTAGAATTATCAACTGTTTTTAACTTAACCTTTATATTTTGAAATGACTAAATGAGTTATCACATGAGGTGAGATATGACTTAAGGGTAAGTTTATATTTACATCAATCTAAAGCTATCGGTGTCAATCCTTTATTGTAATGTTCTACGGTATTACCTCCCGGTGGTCCTTAGGACGTTTTGACTTTTACAGTATTGCTCCCCCTAACTCTTTGTGAAACTGTCATTAACGTAACTGATTCAGTCCAACCACACTTGATTGAGATTTACTATTCTGTGCCCTGGAGTAGCGTCTGAACATCAAGGTGATATCGGGGCCGACAGTCCCGGTATAGAATAATCTTTGGACTTAAACGTGTGTAGGGAAAGCAAACCGTCTTCGTTGCGGTTCTCTAGTTTGTCAAGTGTGAGAGTGTTGGCGCTCTACACTTCAGGCTCGGGTCCGGAAATCAGAAACGGGGAGGCCTTTCCCGGAATTATTTCCCACAATATATATCATGCTTTTTTATGTACTAAGTAGTATATATATATATATATCTATATATATATATATATATATATATATATATATATATATATATATATATATATATATATATATATATATATATATATATATATCATGCTTTTTGATGTACTAAGTAGTATATATATATATATATATATATATATATATATATATATATATATATATATATATATATATATATATATATATATATATATATATATATATATATATATATATACACTATACTGTATGCGTATTTCTTTAGAAAGTCCATGAAAGATAATTAGGAAACCAAATTAATCACTATACTCGTACTTCAAACGAGACAAAGGCCAATGTATTGTATATAGTATTTTTTTTAGATATGGTGATTAACTTGGTTTCCTTATTTTCATTTAAGGGTCCTTATGAAAAACGTATTAAACGTATAGATTACATTTAATGAGAAATGCACACACATATACATATGTATATATATATATATATACATATATATACACGCTTATATGTATATATATATATATATATATATATATATATATATATATATATACATATATATACACGATTATATGTATATATATATATATATATATATATATATATATATATATATATACAGTATATATATATATATATATATATATATATATATATATATATATATATATATATATATATATATATATATATATATATATATATATATATATATATATATATGTATCATGTACATGCATTTATTTAGTTACATTTTCATTCAGTTCCATATATATATGTATATATATATACTGTATATATATATATATATATATATATATATATATATATATATATATATATATATATATATATATATATATATATATATATATAGTTTTCCACCCTCTCTCTCTCATATATAATTCATGTGTATATATATACTGTATATATATATACATATGTATATACATATATATGCATATATATATATATATATATATATATATATATATATATATATATATATATATATATATATATATATAATGTCACTTTCTCTAAAGAGAAAAGTATTTAATCAGATGGTCCTACCAGTATTGAATAATTCACCGTAAACGTGGACCCTTACTAATGCCTTAGAACATGAGCTAGTCACATCCCAAAGAGCAACGGAAAGAATAATGATGGGAATAACAAAAAGAGACAAGAAAAGAGGGATATGGGTACGAGAGAAAACTAAAGGAGAGAATAATCTAACAACATATAAGAAAAAGAAATGGACACGGGCAGGACATATAATGAGGACGACATATAATATATGGACAATAAGAATAACAGAATGGTCCCTAGAGATTGTAAACGAAGCAGAAGGAAAAGGAGACGATGGAATGATGAAATAAAAAAAAAAATAATTGCGAGTATAGACTGGCATATAGACGCGTGTGGAAGTACATGTCTGAGACCTTTGTCTTGTAGTGGACTAACAATGGATGATGATGATGATAAGGATGAGTATATATATATATATATATATATATATATATATATATATATATATATATATATATATATATATATATACATATATATACATATATATATATATATATATATATATATATATATATATATATATACATATATGTATATATAAACATATATATATATATATATATATATATATATATATATATATATATATATATATATATATATATATATGTGTGTGTGTGTGTGTGTGTGTGTGTGTGTGTGTGTGTGTGTGTGTGTGTGTGTGTGTAGAATATAAAAATCCATTGTTGATGGCATTTGTGGAGCATGAAAAAGACTTTGATAGTGTGCACTGGCCAGTTTTGTGGAGAGTCCTGTGTTATTATGGAGTTCTTCTTGAATACGTGAATTTGATTAAGTCTGTTCATGAGCATAGCAAGTGCAAAGTTAATGTCAATGGAGTCTTATCAAATGAATTTCCAGTGAACAGTGGAGTACTCCAAGGGAATGTGTTATCACATATGTTGTTTATCCTCCTCATGGATTTTGTAATGCGAAACAGTCGGAGATGGTGGAAAAGGATTGGACTGGATTAGTAATAAGAAATTAGCAGACCTAGAGTATGCAGATGATGCTGTCCTTATTAGCGGAACACCACAGTATTTGCAATGCTTGTTTACAAGATTGCATAAAATATCACACGAGGTTGTGCTCAAGATAAATAGAAGAAAGACCGAGGTGATGAGAAAGGAATATGCAATGGAGGATGAAATATCATTTGAAGGAGAAAGGATTAATGAGGTAGAATCATTCAAGTATCTAGGAACTATGATCTCCAATACAAGGTCTTTATAATTGGAGTTTAGTGAAAGATTGCAGATAAAAATAAGGCTATATATCAGTTCAGTGAGATTGGTGTTACTATATAGACATGAGTCATGGTATGACAATGTAACAATCTCCAACATATTTAGTAGATTTGAGAACAAAGCCCTCAGAAGGATATTGAGAGTTAAATGGTAGGACATGATTTGAAATGAAACTATTAGAAAGATTACTCGAGTGCCATTTGTGGATGAGATCATTATGAGGGGTAGATGGAGATGGTTTGGGCATGCTCTTCCCACTCCCCAAGAGAGATTAGTTCACCAAACGTTTAGCAGGGCTTCACAAGGTACTAGAAGTGTTGGAAGACCCAGTCCTACATGGGTGAGGACTATGAAGCGTGAAGTAGGACAAGATGAATAGAGAAGTATTGAATGAAAAGCTCAAGATAAAGACGACTGGCGAAATCTTACCAAAGCCCTTTGCGTCAATAGGCGTAGGGGATGATGATGATATCCTTTTTACATGGGGATACTTTAATGTGCTGAAAGGGTTTTGTGTAAAGCCATGTTCAGCAAAGAAGTAGCCTACTAGTCAGGGCCACCCATACTAGGTTTGCTTGCCATGGGCGATCAGACAAAAGTCTCCCACCATTACCAATCTGCAGTTTGCTAACGTTGTGATGGAAACTGGCCAAACCCCATATTATCTGAGGCTTTTGTCCTGCAGTGGACTAGAAACGGCTGCAATTGTTATCATCTTTTGGCTGTATATATATATATATATATATATATATATATATATATATATATATATATATATATATATATATATATATATATATATATATACTTATATATATGTATATATATACTGTATATATATATATATATATATATATATATATATATATATATATATATATATATATATATATATATATATATATATATATATATATATATGTATATATATATATATATATATATATATATATATATATGTATATATATATTTTTGGGCTCAAGCCATGTCGTCCTGATGGAAGTTCCTATAGGGTAGCTTCCTAGGGTATATTACAACTACGGCGATATTCCCAGAGAATTTACCTTAAGGTACCAGAATTCTAAATCCTGGAGCGAGTATCCCTCGTGAAAGGGATATCGCGACATATCAGAGGACGTATTCTAGACACGTCACATGGCAATCTACAACCTGGTCAGAGATTTCGTCTCGTAGGAGGTGATTGACGAGATACGAATTCGGGAAAGAAAAAGGGGAGCCGCTCCCAAGGCTTCCCTATCCCCCGATTCGTATGCGGGCCTGGCGCCAATCCTGGCGCCATCTGTATTCCTTTTCGCGTAGCTTAACAACTCGGTGTTTTTTCCTGTTTTTCTCGCAAATCTTGGATTTATTCGGCTTTTCATGGCTTCTTCGTCTTCGTTGGCCTCTGATAAGTTGAGTATAGTGTCTGTTATGTATAAATGTAGGCTCTTGGTAAAATTTTGAGTGATTAATAGGATTAATCTTTGATACAAGAGCCGTAGCCTACCAGAGGTGTCCTGGACACTGTCGCTCGCTAGGTATAAATTAGTTAGTCAGAGCGACATTCCTGGTTGTTTTGCTTTAATAAATTTTAGCTATTTAGCTTTACATAGGATTTCCTTTTGTGCTTAGTATTATTTGGTGAAGTATTCGCTATTCTGGCCTACGCTAGGCCATGTAGCCTAGTCGTTTGGTCCTAGTACTTCATGCATGAATTTGGTTTTTCCGAGTGTAATTAAAATTTTATTGAAGCTTTAGGCTATATTTTATACATTTTAGACTGTGTGGAATATTTCCAAGATTGTATACGTGTGAGTTTCGGTGAATTAGGTGATCGATTCTCTTGGTGCCTAGGCTAATTGCTTATGGAGCCTTAGTATACTTTATCATACTCCCCGGTTGCTTTCTTTTCTTCGGAGAAGGTATGCAATCCCTTTCCCTCTGTTTAAGCCTTGGGCTTATCCCTAAGTGGTTTTTTCCGAATTTATTTTCGATATAACTATACTAGGGTGTTACTGTACCTTCCTGTTCCTGTAGTTATGGTTCAAGAGGGACAGAACAACAGAGTTTTTAGTCTGAGTCTGTGTTGTCTGGCTTGGGGCAGAGTCCCCCTCGCTGACCTAACACATACAAAGGGAGCTTAGCTCCCTTAGGTCACTA
The DNA here is from genome assembly GCF_036898095.1 of Palaemon carinicauda. Taxonomy (NCBI): domain Eukaryota; kingdom Metazoa; phylum Arthropoda; class Malacostraca; order Decapoda; family Palaemonidae; genus Palaemon; species Palaemon carinicauda. Next base: position 82,307,465 of record NC_090732.1, on the reverse strand, counting down.
CCGAAGGTTTCTGTAGTTATGATTCCTTCTTTTGTGATCGACCAGACTAAGTCCTGTTGCTGTTCTCGGGGGAGGATAAGTTCTTCCCTTGGGAGTAGCAACGCCTTCCTTGCTTTGGTGCTCTGGAAGCTGGCAAGTATTGCTGGCTTTTTCCCTTAGATCTCCCTTAGGCTAAGATAAGTTTCTTGGCTGGGGGTGATCTGTCACTAAAGCAAGGTTGGCAGGACCCTCTTGTCCCTTCCCCCTCTATCTCCGTAATGGCCTAGCCATTACTGTACTGTACCTTGCCGGCCGGCAGAGCTGGCCGGCAGGGGTATTACTGTACTGTACGTCGTTCTACTTCTGGACCTAGTATAGGTTGGGATGTGGAATTGACTCAGCCCATTGCCGGCCGGCAGAGCTGCTGGCCGGCAAGGGTCTTATGTTTTCGAGTGCTGCCCGGACCTCTCTTGGTCCCTCATCCATGCCTGCCGGCAGAGCCGGACGGCATTGGTCAAGGAAGCCTGAATTAGTTTCTCCCCTTCCTTATATGCACTCTTTCGGTTGCCGGGCTTGGAGGTAGTGTATACTCTTATCCCGGCATCCATTCTATTTTCTTCTAGTGCTGTACCTGTCCCGGCTGCCGGCCTATGAGGCCGGCAGCCGGGCAGGTGTAGTTCTCTGGTTCTTTTGCTGCCGGCTGGCATCGGTCTTGTACCTTTGCCGGCCGGCTTATGTCAGCCCTTGTCTGCCGGTCACCAAGAGTGTGGCCGGCAGCTGGGTACTACCTTGTGTAGTTGCTGGCCGGCAGCCATTGCCGGCCAACACTGGCTGTTACCGGCCGGCAGTAGCTGCCGACCGGCACATGCATTTGAACCAGAGTGCTGCCGCCCTATAGCTGTTAAGTACTATACTTTAAAGCTAGTTGTGGTGTGTGCCGGCCGGCAAAGGCAGGCCGGCACACATCCCCCTTATACTGTACTAGTATTCTTCTGTATAGCATATACAGTATGAAGAAAACTATAGTAAAGGTTTTGGTACAGCACTGTATCTTCTAACACTATTGTGTTTTCTTGCACAGCCCTTTACTGTTGCCCTCAGATAGGAAGCTGAGTTCTTCCCTGTCTATTATCCAGGATTTTAAAATCATTGCTTAGGTGTGAGCTCCACCTGTTTCCTATGGAAACCTTGCATTGGTTACTCTAGAAGAGATAAACCTTTTTGATTTTATTATCTGGAAGGCTGCAGCAATGGGTTGTGAGGGAAACACAAGTGTGTGTCTTTCCTTTCTGAATTGTTATGCTATACTATGCATATCCAGTGATACATAGTTCACTTGATACTCATGGAAATTTCTTCTCTTTACAGAAGGACACTCCGAAGTGGGGAAGTGCTTTCTGCAATGTCAGCAGCAAGAACCTCTGCGGACATGAGTTTTGTAGGAGACACGCAGCATACGCTGTCTCCAAGGATGATCTCCGGTATTGGGACCCTCAGGTATGTACTGTGTGCACTAACCTGATTAATGAGACATTTAAATAGCTAGGAAGAAGCTTCGTACCTGGGTAAGGGGCTTCCAAAAGAACACCTCTGGCCCTTATCTTCCAAGTGAGAAGATGAGGGCGTATCCTTTCCCTAAGGCATCAGCTGATGCAGTGATTCCCCAGCCTCAAGAGGAGATCCCCTAAGTTCAGATCCAGGTGGATGCTGAAGTCGCGGTCGCGATGCAAGACATCCAGCTAAATGACAGGATGTCTGATGTGGACGGGTGTCAGGAGGAAGACCTCCTGGCAGAAGCCCAGGATGAAGTTCAAGCCCCTCTACATCGGCCGGTCTCCCAGTAGAGCTGGGACAGGCCCTCTCTTCTATTGTTGGAATGATCCAACAAATGCAGAAGGAGAATCAGGAGAAGGCGGCTGCAATGGAACTGCGAATGCAGTGCCTTGCAGAATCACATGGGCCCCAGAAAAAGCTCAATGTGAAAGACCTTCCCTTGTGCTCAGATGCTAACCCATGGATGTATGCTGAGCACATGCCGATGACGACTGGAAAGATCGTCATCTCGGATAAGCTGGGCTCAGTTCCCCTGGAGGGTGGAATTCTGGCCCAGCAAGGCATCATATCCGGACTGTTATGTCCGGCTGAGGAAGGAACCAGCTTCAAAGGAGGAGACAGAGCCGAAGGAGGTCATAGTGATGGACCATGCTAAGGCTCAAGCTCTACTTTCATCCTCGATGAAAGAGAGGGGCTTCTCTAACTCAAAGGTAGCTGCATTGAATAGGAAGCTCCCTTCCTTTGTGTCCTCGCCTACTAGAGCCTTCCCCCTTTTACAGAAAGGGTTTCTGGCTGTACTAAAAGCAATCGAGGCCGGCAAGTCTTGCCCCTCCCTAGAGGAGTGTAAACCCTTGTCGCTGGCCCTGCCTATGGACCACAAAGACTGGAAGGACGTCCATCTTACGTTCTCAGTGGGAAAGTTGGAGGCTGTTATTGCCGGACGTCAGTTCGGCAAGGACCTCCCTAAGCTGTCTGACTTTCTTTTGCAAAGTGAGTTCGATACAAAAGAAAGACTGACTGTCTCAATGTCTCTTCAGACTACTCTCGAGACGATGGCAAGTGACCCCAAGGTCCATGAAATGTTCATGGTAGTGGCCAAGCCTCATCTGGCCACAGTGACGAAGGACCTTTATGGCTTCGTCAAGGCAAGGAGAGCTTGTAGGGAGTTCGTGTTTACCTCGGCTACGGTGAGGCACGAGCTAAAGAAACTAATCTCCTCCAACATTTGGGGAAAAGACCTTTTTCCCTACCGACTTGGTCAAAGAAGTTGTTGATAAAGCCTCCTTGGAGAATAGAAACCTTCTCCAGAAGCGGGGCCTGGCTATCAAAAGAAAGTCTTCCCCGGATGAGGGTCCTCAACCAAAGAGGAAGACTATGAGGACTAGGCTACCGTCTCGGCCAGCCAAGCCTCTTAGACAGCAACAGCAACTGCAATTGCCATTGCCCCCAGTGCCCCAGATCGTGGCACAAACCCCGACCACCTTTCAGTGGGTACCCCAGGCCGAGTCGACACAGTCCACGGCATTCACCCCAGAGTTCGAAGGGCAGTCTACTTCCTTTCAAGCAAAGCCTAGAGGAGCAGCCAGAGGCTCGTCTAGGCGCCCCTCAAGGGGAAGGGGATTCAGGGGTGGTCGTGGTCAGGAAGGCAAGACCTCAGGATGGCAGTCCAAGTGAGGTGATACCGGTAGGAGGGAGACTTCTGAAATTTCGGGATCGGTGGACCTTCGATCCCTGGGCCCACAGCCTACTCAAGAATGGACTGGGCGGGAGCTGGTACAGCACTCCACCCCCGTACCTTCGGTTTTTCCAACACTCCACCCCCGTTATGGAGGAGTACGTTCAAGAACTGTTGGAGAAAAAGGGTGAAGCCCGTCAATTTCTAAGGGAGGCTGTTTTGTGTTCCCAAGAAAGACTCGGAAAAGCTCAGAGTCATTCTGGACTTGTCGCCACTTAACAAGTTCATAGTGAATTGCAAATTCAAAATGCTAACACTGCAACACATAAGGACCTTACTGCCCAAGAGGGCATATTCCGTCTCTATAGACTTGTCAGACGCCTACTGGCACATTCCAATTAGCCATCGACTCTCCCCCTACCTAGGGTTCAGGCTACAACGAAGACTATACGCCTTCGGAGCCATGCCATTCGGGCTAAACATAGCCCCAAGGATTTTTACGAAGCTTGCGAGCGTAGCTCTCAAACAATTTCGCCTAAAGGGAATTCAGGTAGTAGCCTACCTGGACGACTGGTTGGTGTGGGCAGCATCCGAGACAGAATGCTTGCAAGCTTCCAGTCAAGTGATCCAGTTCCTAGAGTACCTAGGCTTCAAGATCAACAGAAAAAGTCTCGACTTTCTCCATCTCAAAAGTTCCAGTGGCTAAGATCCACTGGGACCTTTTGTCACACCGTTTCTCCACCCCGGCGAAGAAAAGGAAGGAGATAGCGGGTTCTGTCAAGAGACTTCTAGATTCCGAAAGGATATCAAGACACGAGCAGGAGAGAGTACTGCGCTCTCTCCAGTTTGCTTCGGTGACAGACCCAGTGCTAAGAGTACAGCTAAAGGATGCAATCGGAGTTTGGAGAAGTTATGCATCAAACGCGTGAAGAGATCTGAGAAGACCAGCCGCTTCGGCTAAGTACTCTTCTCAGGCCTTGGTCCCAAGCCAGACATCTAAAGAAGCCAGGTTCTTCCTCAGCCACCTCCCCCGTCGGTGACGATTCACTCAGACGCCTCGAAGGAGGGATGGGGAGGTCACTCTCATCGGAAAAAAGTCCAGGGGACTTGGTCCAGGCTATTCAAGACCTTTCTCATAAAACTTTCTAGAAGCTAGGGCAGTGCTCCTTACCTTAAAGAAAGTCTCCCCGCGTCATTCGTTCCACATAAAGTGGTGATAGACAGCGAGGTAGTTGTGAGATACTTGAATCGACAAGGATCGAGGTCACCACCTCTCAACCAGGTGATGTTGGCCGTCTTCCGATTGGCGGAAAAGAAGAAGTGGTACCTGTCGGCAGTTCACCTTCAAGGAGTCCGCAATGTGACAGCGGACGCTCTATCCAGGTTCACACCGATAGAGTCGGAATGGTCCTTAGACGCAGGATCATTCTCCTTCATTCTGAATCAGTCCCAGAACTGCAGATAGACCTCTTTGCGACGAAAGACAACAAGAAGTTGCCCCTGTACGTGCCCCGTACGAGGACCCCTTAGCGGAAGCAGTGGACGCGATGTCCCTCGACTGGAACAGATGGTCCAAGATTTATCTGTTCCCACCTCACAACCTTCTGTTGAGGGTCCTCAACAAACTGAGATCCTTCAAAGGGTAGCGGCAATAGTGGCCCACAAGTGGCCGAACAGCGTGTGGTTCCTCCTGGCATTGGAACTGTAGCTGAAGTTTGTACCACTACCAGATCCAGTTCTGACCCAGCGAGTCCAGAAGTCAACTGTCTGCGCTTCATTACAGAAAACCCGGACCCTGCAGTTCATGATTTTCTCTCCCTAGCGGTGAGAAAGCGTTTCGGGATTTCGAAAGCCAGTATAGACTTCCTTGAGGAATATAAGTGCAAATCTACTAGAAGGCAATATGAGTCATCTTGGAGAAAATGGGTGGCCTTTTGTCAAGGCGAAGATTCCGCAGGAGATCTTGACAGACTTCTGCTTATCTTTTTTCCCCACCTCCATGGTCAAGGGTTGGCAGCGAACACGATTTCAGCGTGTAAGTCTGCTTCGACAAGACCCATTCTATATGCCTTCCAGGTCGACCTAAGTAACGAGATCTTTAGTAAAGTCCCGAAAGCCTGTGCTAGGCTCAGACCTTCAGCACCTCCAAAGCCCATTTCATGGTCTTTAGACAAGTTCTTCATTTCGCTTCTCTGTTGAGCAATGAAGAGTGTGCGTTAAAGGATTTGACACAAAAAGTTATTTTTCCTATTTTGCACTCGCGTCCGGGGCCAGGGTTAGTGAGATTGTAGCCTCTCGAGAGAGGCAGGTCGTGTTCAGTTCCTGGATGGGGAAGAACTGAACCTGTTTCCGGATCCTACGTTTCTCGCCAAGAATGAGTTACCCACCAACAGGTGGGGTCCCTGGAGAATCTGCCCTCTGAAAGAAGATGCATCTCTATGTCCAGTAGAATGCCTAAAGGTCTATCTTCATAGAACTTCAGACTTCAAGGGTGGTCAACTATACAGGGGAGAAACATCAGGCTCAAATTTATCTCTGAATCAACTCAGAGCGAAAATCACATATTTTATTCGCAGAGCGGATCCTGACAATACACCCGCAGGTCACGATCCGAGGAAAGTTGCCTCATTCTTAAATTTCTTTAATTGTATGGATTTTGAACATCTCCGTTCATACACTGGCTGGAAGTCTTCCAGAGTGTTCTTTCGCCACTATGCGAAGCAAGTAGAGGAACTAAAAGAGATCTGTGGTAGCAGTGGGTCGCGGTGTTAACCCTACTGTTTAACTCTGCGAGGAACAGTGGTCTTAATTGGGACGATTAATTCCAGGGTGAGTGTGTAGTTACATACTGTACTACAAACTAAGTGAGGGCACTGTGTTGCCCATCCAGACTGTTCCATTTCCGAAGGTGAACTTAGCATAAGTGCAGACATGTATGCCGAGCGTTTCTAACGCTAATGTCATTGATTTGTAATACAGGCTTTTATGACTTTGATACCTCGGTATCTTAAAAGTGGCATCTAATGTTTTTTCTTTCAGACAAACAAGCTCTGTTTACTATCATACTTATGCTTAAAGTTTTGGGTTATCCTCTTCTTATATATATATATATATATATAATTGTGGTTAACCTGTCTATTTATTGCCTGTCAATAATCTGGTTCTTGAGAACCTTGCGTCTCCTTCACCTGTGTCAATTTATTGGTATAATTGAGCATTCATTCTATGTACCTTATCTGGGATAATTCTAATAGAATTGTTCCTTTATGCAAGCTATGTTGCATTGGTTTTCCTCCTATGCGGATATAAAACCTTTGTCCAATACAAGTATTGTGCGGAAAACTGGTCGATATTTCATATTGACGCAGTGGTCCTTTACAAACTATGCTTTACTTAATATAGGGCGAGACCACTATATTAGCTTGCCTGGTATTCATACATAGATATATGTACTCTTCGAGACTTTTCCAGAGTCTAGTAGGACTCTTCCCTGTAGGGGGCAGGAAGCTCTAACATAGTTTATAGTTAGTTGAAAAGATGTATAACGGTAACATCTTAGGTCTCTAGGTCTAGTCGACCGGGAAAAAATTACCTCCGGGGAGTATGGCACGTTCTGAGAATCCACAGATACAGTAATGCTCTGGTACACTTCCATCAGGACGACATGGCATGAGCCCAAAAAACGGATTTCGAGCGAAGCGAAAAATCTATTTTCGGGTGAGATGGCCATGTCGTCCTGATGGACCCGCCCTTGCCTTTCTAAGAAAGGGCTGTAGGACCCCTCCCTACATACAGTATCTGTAGCACCTCGTGTACGCTACAAGGAATACAGATGGCGCCAGGATTGGCGCCAGGCACGCATACGAATCGGGGGATAGGGAAGCCTTGGGAGCGGCTCCCCTTTTTCTTTCCCGAATTCGTATCTCGTCAATCACCTCCTACGAGACGAAATCTCTGTCCAGGTTGTAGATTGCCATGTGACGTGTCTAGAATACGTCCTCTGATATGTCGCGATATCCCTTTCACGAGGGATACTCGCTCCAGGAGTTAGAATTCTGGTACCTTAAGGTAAATTCTCTGGGAATATCGCCGTAGTTGTAATATACCCTAGGAAGCTACCCTTTAGGAACTTCCATCAGGACGACATGGCCATCTCACCCAAAAATAGATTTTTCGCTTCGCTCAAAATTCGTTATATATATGTGTATATATATATATATATATATATATATATATATATATATATATATATATATATATATATATATATACTGTATATATATATATATATATATATATATATATATATATATATATATATATATATATATATATATGTATGTATTATATATATATATATGTGTGTATGTGTGTGTGCGCGCGCGCGTGCACGCGTGATTGTATGTATATATTCATATAAATACAGTATACACACAACCACACACATTTCAAAAAGCAAATTTTAAAATTTACAACTTTTCGAGAAAGTTTTTCTGAGCTTTTTCTTTTCTTTTTACGTTCCTTGAGTCATTCATTTACTTTTATTTAGATTTCCCTCTTCCAATTTTGTCCTGTGCCCCCCTACTCCTTCCCTGTATATACTAATTTCTTCTCATAACTTCCATGTAGTTTCCTTTATTTTCATAGATATTACTCGCATTTTGCTGTTACTCTATTTTGCTGATCCTTTCTCCTATCATTCCAAAAGGTAACCATAACATTCTCGTCTGAGCCACGTTCTGCCACGTCATATGCCTCTCTTGGTATGTACATTCTCAAATATATTTCTTGCACCGCTTCTCTCTTAGATTTGCAGATCATCGCATAATATTTGTAGCTTTCTTTGTTTCTGCAAAGGTTTTTCATCACTTTCCCTTGAGTAAATAAAGGTCATATATTCTGGCCCTACGACCGTCACAACGCAATACTTATTTATCTTCCATGGTTGTGTCCTCTCATGATTCTTTCTAATATCTTCTTTGTGTAGGATAATAAGTTTTTGTATTCATAATTCTCCCGTTTCTTTATGCATTCGGCTTCAAAAGTGCAATGTCCAGAAACAGTCCAGGTTCCTCACAAATCTGTCTAAACCGTAGCCGGCAATTAAGGCATTATTTGTTTTGTCGTGTTTTACCATATCGGAAATAGCTGTCATAGGTCAAAAATATCATTTGTGTCCAAATTGTCAGAAATATCCGTCTCCTGTCTCATAATTAGGTTTCTCTTACGAAGCATTTTTGCATGTTCCAAAGAGTATCGTCCAGCACCAGAGCTGTCCATTAAGCAATGTGCTCTACAGGCAGTGTTACTACTGCTATTACTACTAATATTAGTATTACTACTAGAATAGAACATTTCGAAGCATTATTAATACATTTTATGGGACGTAAAAGTAATTATTTAATGAAAAGATTTATTTCAAGTTTTCTATCTGAAAAAATCTGATGAATATCTTTCTTATCGTTCGCATTATCGATATACTGTGGGCGATTTACTTAATAAACGGAATTCATGATAGCTTTCCTTACCAGGCTAATTACTGCTAAATCTGAGAAATTCACAAATCTCTTCTTTGAAACAGTTTTCTAATAGTTTACCTACATATTTTAACGAATGTCATTAGGTAGGTATGTATGTAAAATGCCATTTTCTCTAAAAAGAAAGGTATTTAATCAGATGATCCTACCAATATTAACTTATTCATAAAAAACCAGGAACCTTACTAAAGTCTTATAATATAAACTATTTACAACCCAAAGAGCTATGGAAAGAATAATGATAGGATTAACACCAAGAAACAGGAAAAGAGCAACATGGATACGAGACCAAACTAAAGGACAGGATATTCTAACAAAATGTAAAAAAGAAAGAAATAGACATGGGCAGGACCTATGATGTAAATGACAGATAATAGATGGACATTAGAATAACAATATTGGTTCTTAGAGATTTTAAACGAAGTAGGGGAAGGAAGAAAAGACCATCGATTGACGAGCTAAGAAAATTTTTGGTTATAAACTGGACAGACGCGAGTGGAAGGACTTGTCTAAGGCCATTTTTCCGTAGTGGATTTGCATCAGCTGATGATATATATATATATATATATATATATATATATATATATATATATATATATATATATATATATATATATATATATGTACATATATATATATATATATATATATATATATATATATATATATATATATATATATATATATATATATATATATATATATATATATATTACACACACACACACACACATATATATATATATATATATATATATATATATATATATATATATATATATATATATTAAGAAGACTGAAATGTTTATTAGGAGAAAATAACACTAGAAGATATAATATTGGAGATATAGTAATTAGCAGATTCTTTTATCAACTGGAAGTGAAGTTTAATATTAAGTCTCAAGTTACCAACGACTATAGATTTTCGTTGAGAGAAAGAAACCTTAGAATAAAGAACACAATCGTAGTTTGGCTGATATCATTGATGATTTTATAATATCAACTGTAGATCCATTCACAGTGCAAGTTTCCTTGAAAGAAAATATACGTTCTCTCTCTACTTAATACCTTAATACCTTTCTGAGTGAGGATACCTGAACGTTAAAATAGTCTGCGTATCGCTTTGATCAGAAAAGCTTTACTAGTCATGGACACCCATACTAGGCTGGTTTTCTGTGAGCGATCAGACGAAATTCTTCCATCGGCAGTCTACGCGCTGGCTCAGACGAAATTCTCCCACTATCACCAGTCTACCCTGGCCAGCAAGGTGATGAAAAATGGCCAAACCCCAGACATGAATAGACATGTCTGAGGCCTTTGGCCTGCAGTGGACTAGAAACGGTTGCATTCATTATGTATTGACTACAAAGACATTTCCATCCTTGAATAATATGTTGCCTGTGGCCGCCTTTTGGGAGATGCATATTGAGTAAACAACAGGGAACCAAACCTTGCTCTGTTATGAAAAACATCAATATTAGTACATTAATCTCATGAGAGTGAAGCGTCATTGCTCTTCCTTTGGGAATAATACATTAAAGATGAGGGATAGAGAAAGAAATTGCCATTGTTTCGTCTTGTCCTCTGAAGTAACGCAGATCCTCTTCTATATGTTGATGCTTCGATACACTATGTCTGGTTGTTCTTTTGGGATTTACAACTGAATTTTGTCGTTAGAGGATTATTTGCGTGTGTTTATAAAACCTCATTCTACCTTGTAATCCATGAAATGCTATGCTGTCAACATAATACTGCTCGCATTATCTTATACATTTTCTCCGTCACTAGATAATTAACAAGAAAGAAACCAACAAGGAAAATCAATTAAGCGATTTCATTTGGTTAATCATATGCTCCAGGGAAAATATGAAGACTTAATTTTTCTGTTAGAAGACATTAAAGAAATAAACCTAAAAGAACTAAATATATGTACACACGCATCATAGGCTACTAACCTATAAACGCACACACACACGCTCTAATAAAGAATTCTCTTTAAGCTTGGTAAGAATTATATACCTGCATTTTCCAAGGGAATGTTTCAATAGTTTATGCGGTTTCCCCCAGTGCCAGACTACGGTCAATATCATCCCTGGATATCCGTAACTTAAAATTGATCATCAATGATGCAAAAACAGAGAAACTCTGCTCACGAAGAAGACGGGGTAATTTAGGTTTGTAGATATCTTATTGTACATTCGGGAATATGAACAACTCATATCACCAGTACTTATGGAAAAAGGCTGAGACGCATTCTGAGAAAATTAAGCCTTCTATTTATTCTCTCACACCTGCGGATATATAGCAAACATAGAAACCGAATCTGTTACTTATTTATTTTAGTCTGTCATTAATGTTAATTTGTTATATTTTCTGTCATTTTACTTATAAAGCTTTTTCTTTGTTTCTCTCTTTTCTCTATTGAGGCCTTCATGTGTTTAATAATAATATTAATAATAATAATAATTATTATTATTATTATTATTATTATTATTATTATTATTATTATAATGATAATGATGATGTTGATAATAATAATAATGATAATGATGATGATGAAGATAATGATTTTGATAATAATAATAATAATAACAACAACAACAACAACAACAACAATAATAATAATAATAATAATAATAATAATAATAATAATAATAATAATAATAATAATAATAATAGCCTAATTGTATTTTGAAGGAATGGATAAGGGACTTATAATTGAGCAGCACCGAATCGGAGATGACAGAAGACAAAGCAGCTGATAAGGAGAGTGGCGGGGGAGATCCGGCGAAGCCCGAGGGAGAGCAGCCTTCTCCGCCCAAGAGTCCTGAGAAGAAGGCTGAGAAGGGAGGCAAGAAGAAGGCGAAGAAGAAATCTTCAAAGGAATCAGGAGGCGGTAAAGGTGAGGATCTAACAAACTCTTCAAGTCTTCGATCTTTAACAAGATTGTAATAAATTTAGATGGACGAAACAAATTAGGGACAGAATATGCACTTGCACAAAATAGTCATGTGAAAACAAGCAACTGTAGGCTAACTGTAAACAATAATGAGAGAGAGAGAGAGAGAGAGAGAGAGAGAGAGAGAGAGAGAGAGAGAGAGAGAGAGAGAGAGAGCATTCTTGTATTATTATTATTATTATTATTATTATTATTGCTGTTGTTTTTGTTGTTGTCTTTGTTATTGTTGTTTTTACATCCTTAGTTGGAAAACAAGGATGCTATAGGCCCAATGGCTCCAACAAGGGAAAATAGCCCAGTGAGGAAGGAAACATGGAATTAATAAACTATAAGAAAAGTAATGAACACTCAAAAAAATAAGATATTTAAAAAAAATAATAACGTCAAATTAGATCCTTCTTATATAATCTACAAAAACTTCAAAACACAAGAGAAAGAAAAACACGATAGATTAGTGTGCCGGAGTGTACCCTCAAGCAAGAGAACTCTAACCAAAGACAGTGGAAAACCAAGTTACAGAGGTTATGGCACTACCCAAGACTAGAGAACAAGGGTTTGTTTTTGGAGTGTCCTTCTAAAAGAGCTGCTTACCTAAGCTAAAGAGTCTCTTTTACCCTTACCAAGAGGAAAGTGGCCACTAAACAATTACAGTGCAGTAGTTAACCCCTAGAGCGAAAAATACTTGTTTGGTAATCTCAGTGTTTTCAGATGTATGAGGACAGTCAAGAATGTGGAAAGAATAGGCCAGACTAGTCGGTGTATGTGTAGGCAAAAAAAAAAAAAAAAAAAAAAAAAAAAAGAGCCGTAATCAGAGAAATTGGCCCAATGTAATACTGTTTGGCCAGTCAAATGACTAGAAGGAAAATGGCGACATTTACTTTGGTACAACTGAACATCTAAATGGATATTGTATATTGGTTGCCATTGTATAATCTCTCACTTTTAAAAAGAAGTAATCATAATTATGAGGTCATAACCAACGGTAAATACCGGAATTCTCCATTTAATACATTCAATGAGAAAATCACCTGTATGAATATTGTTTTAAGCGTAGGGAAGGGATTCATAGTTATCCCACATCTCTATTACAAGTATAAAAAAGTAAATACATAGACCTATTGATATCTTAATTATATGTGCAAACTAATAAACAACTCTTAAACTATTACAATGAGTAAATGTATCTTTAAAAAGAAGCGAAGTTGTATTTTTTTCTCGTGTTTGAATATATTACCTTGGGAATGAAATAATAGTAGTCTATAGATCTTTATATTTCATTTTTTGATAAGATGGTAAAAGCAAGATAATTTGAATATACAGAAGCCTCTCAACTTACAAACATTCAGAGATCCCAACACAAATCCAACTGAAAATAACAAAGATAAGGTAGAGAAATACTGTGATACAACAATATCATTAAATTTGATGCAGTAAGCACGACATTTGTAATAACCTGATATCTATTTCAT
>NC_090732.1:82164292-82284292 GCF_036898095.1 Palaemon carinicauda | reverse complement strand
AAACAAACAAAAGCATGTGTGTTTTTCTCTTTTCTGGACTTTTAGTTGCATGTTACGATGGGCTACACACACACACACACACACACACAGAGAGAGAGAGAGAGAGAGAGAGAGAGAGAGAGAGAGAGAGAGAGAGAGAGAGAGAGAGAGACTCTATTACTAACTGTAGGTTTAGGGGGTGAAGTACATTTTGCTAAAGCAATGACTAATACTGTACTTATAAAGAATCTCTTTTCTTGACGTTTGTTAATCTAGTCATGTTTATTGTCTATGTCCAATGTGTCTCCAATGATGTTTGTAATCCCATAGTACCACATCCTGTTTATACTGTATTTCTTGCTGATGTTGCCATAAGTAGGACTAGATATATAGGCTAAGGAATTAGGGTACCGCACGGTCTAACCAAATTTACATATGTAATATGTAAGTAAACTCCAAGTTTTATATTATAATGTTTATTATTTTCTTCTTTATAAAGACATGGATATATGTAGTATTAAAATACACATTGATTAACTATCTTTTTGCAGTAGGTCGATGGAAAATTCTCCAAGTTTATTGTTACAATGCAAGCGCGGATCCAGAAAGTTGAAAAAAAGGGGCAGGGTCGGAAAACCTAACTAAAGCAGCTGGGGGTCCGTGGGCGCTATGAGCCTCCCGGAACTGACGCAATTTTAAGCTACTGTATTTTAGTGCGATTTTTTTATGTATCGTAAACCCTTTCTCCTTATAATTGCTCTTATAAGGTTAATACGCTTTATGCAATAACAATATCCCGATGAAGTATATAAAACATTTCAGCAGTAGTATCTACAATTACATTTAATACATGATTATACATTCCCGGGAAACCTCATCAACTGACTTGAGTTATATCTATATTTTTGGGCTCAAGCCATGTCGTCCTGATGGAAGGTTCCTTCAGTAGCTTCCTTTGGATATATATGACTACCATAATATTCCCAGAGAATTAAACTAAAGGTTTTCACAGAATTCTAACTTCTGGAGCGAGTACTCTAAGGGTTTCCCTTTAGAATATCGTATATCAACAGGGGACGCATGCATTAACACGTCACATGGCCATCTGCACCCCACCTAGCGTTTACGCTTCGAGGGGGAAATGTGGCGAGGTAACTGAGGTGCCGTTCCAAAGTTACCCTACCTTCGTCACTGTTACGATACTCGCAACGTAAACAAACCGGCGCCATACTTGTGTGACGTCACGTCCGTCCTCATTCCGTTCTTGGTAGCTCCCTACACCGTTTGTTTGTTCCCAGTGATCGGATATTTTCTTGTGCATCCTTCAACCATGTCTCAACCTTCTGCTTCGCCTTCTTCTGGAAAGTTGAGTACCAGGTTCTTGTATTGTTTAAATAAGCTCTGGCCGTAGAGTAACGATTTTTTAATCTTGTGTTTTGTGGCCGAGCTGTGCCTTACCCGGAGGCGCCATTTTACGGCGCTGCTGTTCGCATTGCATGCGTTATTTAGCTAGCCAGAACAGCCTTCCCCGGCCTTATAACTAATTAATATCTTTAGTTATTTAGTCTTCATTATTAGGAATAGGTTATATTATGCCGATGGTAGTCTTCGGCGCTCTTAATTAGCCGACCCCATACTAGTCTTTCAGCCTAGCATAGGCCACAGCCTAGTGTTCATGTTTACTTCTGCATGATATAATAGTGTTCCTAGTGTTATATTAATGAAGATATAGGCAATTTTAAACATACAAGACTCAGTGTTGCACATATTTTCGCCTTCGAGGGACCATACAAGGGACTGTGCCTGGTTCATCCATGTCACACCTAACCCAACGTTGGGACCCTTGTATGCTTCCTTATCTCCCCTATTACCTTAGGGTAACCTCCCTCTGGGTAGCCTTGCTATTCCTCGCCCCTTACCCGGAAAATTTCAGGTAGGTTAGGCTAGGTAGTTCTTCCCTCTTCCCTTCCATAGTGTATGGGGGGATTTCGGACAGAACCCCAGAGTACCTATCGTTCATCCCAGTCCACCCCTAGGGAACGCCCTTCCCTTTGGGTATCGACTGAGACTGAAGGTGGAGTGGCCTAGCCCTTCCCCCTAGACTGCTCTTGGTTGGGACATGTCCCTTCCTCCTGTGGCCTAGGGATACGCATCCCCAGCCTTACCTAATCTAGGAGGAGATCTCCTGGTTTAGGTTAGGCCTTGGGGGTTTCTGTTTTATTATAGTTTAGGACAGTACACCAGTTCTGTTCCTACTCTAAGCTAACCTGCCCTAGGGTTGGAGAGCGCCTCTCTCCTGCCTGGGTAGTATAGGAAACAGATTCCCCCACCCTTTGGGAGCTTTAGGGTCACGACCCCTTCTGCCCCCTTAACCCCCCCTAACCCCACTCTATCCCTTTGTGTCGGCTTGCCTTCACACCCCTGTCCGCTGTCCTACAATTCCCCCTCAGGGAGAATTGTAGGTTAAACTGTGCCCTCCTACTTGGCTGGCCGCTCTGCTACACTTCCCCCTCATAGTCGAACTATGGGGTAGTGTTAGCGGCCGCCCTGCCGGCAGAAGATCACCCTCACCCCCCTGTTTAGAGTGTTCTCTGATCCTCCCTTGGATTACCATAGGCACCCAGCCGTCTGCCGCCTCCCTGCCGTCGGATGATAGGTTCCCCCCCCCCCCCCTATCATGAGTACACTCCTCCCGGAGGGAAGCCGGTTGGGTATCAGACATTACCCTTCCTCCTTCCCTCCTCATCTTTCTCTCTTCTATCATGGTGCCGGTCCACTGCTGCCTCCGCCTGCCGGCGACCGCCGCCGGCACGCCAGGTGACTCCCTACTTCATAGGACGTTCCTATCTGAGGATTACCTAAGGCAACAACCTGCCGGCTGCCAGGGGCCGCCGCCCCTTTCCGCCGCTAGCCGCCAGCACCTCAGGTGACCTTCCTACTTCATAGGATTCCCTATCTGAGGACCAACTATGGCGTCAGCCTGCCGGCTGCTGGGGGCCGCCGCCCCTTGCCGCCGCTGCTGCCGGCTTCTCAGACACCTTCCATCTTATGTACCCAGCTAGGTTCACCAACGCCAACAGCCTGCCGGCTGCCGGAGGCCACCGCCCTGCCGGAGACCTGCTGCCGTGCCGGCGGTCGCCCCGATAGGTGTTTCCTACCTCTCTGCTGCTCAGTGTGTAGCCTTGATGGATTCACCCCGCCAGACCAGGCCTCTGGCTTGCCGGCGACGCTCTTGCGGCTTCCAGGGACAAGCCCCCCTTCCCCCCGGCTGCCGGCCCCATGCCGGCAGTCGACCTATACATCCATATAGCCAGACTGATCTTCTTTGCTGTTTCATACCCTGAATACAGTGTCTGAGCTGTATGATTGTACAATACAATGTTTCCACCATACTCTGTGCTTCTCAGTGCAGTCTCTTACCGGGACCTTCCCAAATATTGAGGGGTTTATCCTATTTTCCCCTCTTTTCTCTAGGTTCTGAACGATTTCAGACCTTCTCTACTCTGTAGACAATTCCTTTATAAGGAAGCCTAGTCTGGCTCCCCCATAGAGATACCATTCCCTCTCCTAGAACCTCAGGTCCTAAGGAATTGCCGGCAGAAAAGGTCGCGGTACCTGGCTAGACGGGATTCACAAGTATGTGTCTTCCTACTTCTTTTCTAGCTCACCTATCTGGAGCTCACATAACACAAATCTTAAGTTTAAGAGTTAGATTAAGGAATCTTAAGTTAAGAGTAATGTAAGACATGACTCTGTTTTCCATGTACTCATGTTCTCTTTCTTTTACAGGAGGAGTACCTGAAGTGTGAGAGCCCCTTCTGCTCGGTTCGCCGCCCGGACTTTTACGGGCATAGGGCGTGTCGGACCCACGCCCCCTGTACTGCAAAGAAGGGCAACTTAAAATTAGGATCCAGTGTCCTGCCCAATCTGCAAAGGCCTCCTTGATGAGGGGTTTGACAACCCCCCGTCCTTAAGAGGCCAGGGACAATGCTCGAGAGAAACTGCGCAAGTGGGTGCGCGGTTTCCAAAAAACGCCGCCGGGCCGTATCTCCCCAGCGAGAAGATGAGAGCCATGCTTTTCCCGAAAGCGTTAGCAGATTCTGTGATCCCCCAGGATCAGATCCCCTTGGTTCAACTGACCGTCGAACCAGACATCGAGACTACGCTTAGCAAGTGTCGTCTAGACGAGGTGGAGAAGATGTCGGACATGTCCGACAACACCGAGAGGACCTTCATGGGTGAGGATCCGGAGGAAGAAGAGGATCAGGTGGAATACCCTGATTCGGAGGGCGAGGTCGCCCCTCCACCTCCGGCAGCTCCAGTAGTGGTCGAGGAGCCAGTCCCCTCTACCTCCGCCGCATCGCAGCCCCTGCTGCCCGCCACCGAAGATGCCATCCGGGTATTGGCGGCTTTAATGGACGAGAAGCTTAACAAGCATTCTGCGGAGATTACAAGTCATTTGATGGGATGGAAGCAACTGAAGGAGATCTCGGTTAAGGACCTTCCTTCCTGCTCGGAGTCTAACCCCTGGAGGTACGCCGAGCATATGCCAATTACAACTGGCAAAATATTTATCAACAACAAGTTAGGGTCTATCCTTTTGGAAGAAGTGGAATTCTTCCCTAACTTCGAGGCTTACCCGGACTGTTACGTCCGACTTAGGTCCGAACCGGCCTCCAAGGAGGAGACTGAGCCCAAAGAGGTGATCGTTTTCGATCACTCAAAAGCCTAAGCCTTACTGGCAGAATGCCTGAAGAGTCGTGGTTTTATCAACTCAAAAATGCCGGCTCTGAGCAAGAAGCACCCGTCCTTTCTTATTCCCCCTTCTGCATCCTTTCCCTTCGTGGAAAAGGCCTTCCATGCGGTCATGAAGGCGGTGGAGGAAGGAAAACCCTGCCCTACCCTGGAGGAGTGTAGGCTTCTCTCCCTCGCCCTTCCCCCCGACGACAAGTTCTGGAAAGATATCCAGTTTACCTTCACGGTTGGGAAGCTGGAACCTGACGTGGCTGGACGTCAGTTCAATGAGGACCTCCCGAAGCTGAATGACCACCTTCTTCGTCGAGAGCAAGAGACCAAGGAGAGACTAGCTGCCTCCCTGTCTCACCAGATTCAGCTCGAGGTCATGGCTGGGGACGTTAGAGTCCCAGACCTCTATATGGTTCTTGCCAAGACCCACCTAGTGACTGTGATGAAGGACCTGTACAGCTTCATCAGGGCCAGAAGAACCTGCAAAGAGTTCGTGTTTGCCAACGCGGCAGTAAAACACGAACCCCGGAAACTAATCTCCTCCAACATCTGGGGTAAGCATCTCTTTCCATCTGCTCTGGTGAAAGAGATCGTCGACAAAGCCGCCTCTGAGAATCGGAACCTTTTCAACAAGTGGGGCATGTCACGCAAGAGGAAATCCTCTCAGGAAGAAGGCCTTCAGCCTAAGAGGAAATCCTCCAAACCAAGACCCCAGCAGCGTCAACAAAAATGCCAGTTTCCGGCTCCCGCTACTCCCCAAGTAGTCACTCAGTCGCAACAGACCTTTCAGTTAGTACCCCAACCGGTGGTGTCACAATCACCAGACTTTACCCCTGCCTACGAACGTCAGTCCTCTACCTTTCGTCCCAGAGGCAGAGACTCCTCGCGCCGCCCCTCCAGGGGCAGAGGAGGAATGGGAGCTAGCGGCCGAGGTGACAAGCCCTCGGAAAACCAAAAGCAATGAAGTGCTTCCGGTGGGAGGAAGACTCCGCCACTTTCAGGATTGCTGGACCTTCGATCCTTGGGCACACAGCATCATCAAGAAGGGACTGGGTTGGAGCTGGACACAACCACTCCCAACCTTCCACCAATTCTTCCAGCCATCAACCTCCCTCTTGGAAGAATATGACCTAGAACTCTTGAACAAGAAGGTGATCAAAAGGGCAAAGTCCACCAGGTTCCAGGGAAGACTGTTTTGTGTTCCCAAGAAGGACTCAGACAAACTCAGAGTCATTCTCGACTTGTCACCCCTCAACAAGTTCATTGCGATCAACAAATTCAAGATGCTGACTCTTCAACAAATAAGGGCCCTACTGCCTCACAAGGCCTACACGGTCTCAATAGACCTGGCGGATACCTACTGGCACATCCCAGTGAACCACCACGCTTCCTCCTACCTAGGATTCCGGCTCCATCGAAGAAGCTACGCCTTCAGAGCCATGCCCTTCGGGCTCAACGTGGCTCCAAGAATCTTCACCAAGCTAGCAGACATGATCGTCCACCAGCTACGCCTTCAGGGCGTCCAAGTGATGGCCTACCTTGACGACTGGCTGCTCTGGTCGACTTCGCCAGAAAAATGTTTGAAAGCTTGCAGCAAAGTAGCCCAGTTCCTGGAACATCTGGGTTTCAAAATAAACACCCAAAAGTCTCGCCTCACTCCAGCTCAGAAGTTCCAATGGTTAGGAATCCATTGGGATCTTCAGTCACACCGCCTTTCCATTCCACTAAAGAAAAGGAAAGAAATAGCAGGATCTGTCAGAAGACTTCTCAAATCCAAACGGATCTCAAGACGATAGCAGGAGCAAGTTCTCGGCTCACTACAGTTCGCCTCAGTGACAAACCTAGTGCTACGAGCACAGCTAAAGGATGCATCAGGAGTCTGGAGACGAAACGCATCCGTCGCTTGAAGAGACCTCAAGAGACCCCTACCGAACAGGATTCGCTCGCTGCTAACCCCGTGGTCAGAAGCAAGGACCTTGAAAAGATCCATCCCTCTCCAACCTCCACCTCCATTGCTCAATATCCACACGGACGCTTCTCTGGAGGGTTGGGGGGCCACTCCCATCAACAACAAGTTCAAGGAACATGGTCTCCCCTATTCAAGATGTTTCACATCAACATCTTGGAGGCCATGGCGGTTCTTCTCACCCTGAAAAAATTATCCCCGCGTCCTTCGATACACATCCGTCTAACTCTGGACAGCTTGGTAGTAGTCAGATGTCTCAATCGTCAGGGCTCGAGATCACCCCACTTAAATCAGGTGCTATTACCCATCTTCCGCCTAGCGGTCAGGAAGAAGTGGCACCTGTCTGCAGTTCACCTACAAGGATTCCGCAACGTGACGGTGGACGCTCTATCGAGGACAAGCCCCATAGAGTCGGAATGGTCCCTAGATGCAAGATCATTCTCCTTCATCTCTCATCAAGTCCCAGAACTACAGATCGACCTCTTCGCGACAAGCGACAGCAAGCAACTTCCCCGATATGTGGCCCCTTACGAGGACCCTAAAGCGGAAGCAGTGGACGCCATGTCCCTGGACTGGAACAGATGGTCCAAGATTTACCTGTTCCCTCCACCTAACCTTCTGCTGAAAGTCCTCTCCAAACTGAGAACCTTCAAAGGGACAGCAGCCCTAGTGGCTCCCAAGTGGCCCCGGAGCAATTGGTTCCCCCTAGTCCTGGAGCTACAGCCCAAGCTGATCCCTCTGCCAGGCCCAGTTCTCTCCCAACAGGTGCAGAAGTCGACTGTCTTCGCTTCATCAAAGAAAGTCAAGGATCTTCATCTCATGATTTTCTCTCCCTAGCCGTGAAGAAAAGGTTTGGGATCTCGAAGAAAAGTTTGGACTTCCTAGAGGAATACAAAACAAAGTCTACCAGAAGGCAATATGAATCATCCTGGAAGAAGTGGGTATCCTTCGTCAAGGCAAAAAATCCTACAGAAATCTCCATAGATTTTTGCATGTCCTTCTTTATTCACCTTCATGGACAAGGCTTGGCAGCCAATACGATTTCCACTTGCAAGTCGGCCTTGACTAGACCACTTCTATACGCCTTCCAAATAGATTTATCCAGCGAAATCTTCAATAAACTCCAGCACCTCCACCGAAACCCATCACCTGGTCCCTGAATAAGGTGCTTCATTTTGCCTCTAGCCTGGACAATGATTCTTGCCCTCTGAAAGACTTGACTCAAAAAGTAATCTTCCTTTTTGCTCTCGCCTCGGGAGCCAGAGTCAGTGAAATAGTGGCATTATCAAGAGAAGAGCGCCAGATACAGTTCGCCGACACGGGGGAACTTACCCTCTTCCCCGACCCCACGTTTTTCGCTAAAAATTAACTTCCCACCAAAAGATGGGGCCCTTGGAGAATCTGCCCCATGAAGGAAGATGTCTCTCTATGCCCAGTGGAGAGTCTTAAGGTCTATCTTCGAAGAACTTCTGACTTTGGTGGAGGACAGCTTTTCAAAGGAGAAACGTCGGGCAGTGACCTGTCACTAAAACAACTTAGAGCGAAAATCACCTACTTTATTCGCAGAGCGGATCCTGACAGTACACCCGCAGGTCATGATTCCAGGAAAGTTGCCTCTTCCCTAAATTTCTTCCAAGGAATGGACTTCGAAAGCCTCCGATCCTTTGGAACGGCACCTCAGTTACCTCGCCACATTTCCCACTCGAAGCGTAAACGCTAGGTGGGGTGTAGATGGCCATGTGACGTGTTAATGCATGCGTCCCCTGTTGATATACGATATTCTAAAGGGAAACCCTTAGAGTACTCGCTCCAGAAGTTAGAATTCTGTGAAAACCTTTAGTTTAATTCTCTGGGAATATTATGGTAGTCATATATATCCAAAGGAAGCTACTGAAGGAACCTTCCATCAGGACGACATGGCTATCTCACCCAAAAATAGACTTTTCGCTTCGCTCAAAATCCGTTAATTATGGGAGCGCCTGCATCCTTCCGTTCAACTATCAACCAACAGCAATTCTTGGCTCATCGAATTGTAATTAGTTTATCCACTTCTTCCAACTTTATTCATATCAGAAACACAATCTCTTTATTTTCAGCTCATATATAATGATTTTTTACAACTTAGGAGAGAGAGAGAGAGAGAGAGAGAGAGAGAGAGAGAGAGAGAGAGAGAGAGAGAGAGAGAGAGAGAGAGAGAGAGAAGCATGATTTCAATCTTCCACATCTTTTACTACATTCTTTTTGCAGCAACTATTAAACAGGTGTTGATTATTGTTTTAGTTTTATTAAAGTTTCAAGGTTTTCGTAAATTCCAAGCTTTATACCAAGAAAACTATTTAATTTCTTCATATTAGACATTTCTCCAAAGAAAAGGCTGGTTTCTATTTTGTTGAAGATTTTTCTTTTTTTTCGTTCTCATTAAAACCTTAGCTTTGCAACATGTATAACATTTAGAACCGATAAACTTAATGAACAATTATAGAATTATGGAGTTTTCATGCCACGTACATTTGTTAATCATGTCACATTTCAATATTACAGATGATATTGAGTAGCAATCAAATTACATTTAATCCCATTCAAATTTCTACTTTCAATAAATAGAAGTTTTTCCTCAGATATTAAACAAAACAAAAAAAGCTAACCGATAGAACAGCCATATCAGAGTTTTTTTTTAAGAATTGATCTTACTCTCGAATATTTTATTATGACTTGACATGTGTTCGAACACATGGTTTATTCTCCTTAAAATGGTCATATCGAAATAAATTCAGCAAAGTAAAAAACAGGAAAGCAACAGGAATATCCACACCAAAAGATCATGAATAAACATTAAAAAACCGAACGATACTGATATTTACATCTGACGTTGATACATACATATACTAGGGGAGAGAGAGGGGACGGCTGAAATTTATTGCAGTATTAAATCAAAATTAATTTGTCGATTGTATAAGGATATTGGATAATATATATATATATATATATATATATATATATATATATACATATATATATATATATATATATATATATATATATATATATATATATATATATATATATATATATATATATATATATATATATATATATTTGTGAGAGAGAGAGAGAGAGAGAGAGAGAGAGAGAGAGAGAGAGAGAGAGAGAGAGAGAGAGAGAGAGAGAGGAGATTTCATAGGAATAAAACTAGAACTTTTCGCAAAATATCTGCAAGAATGTTCTATACCTACAGCTTGGAGAAACTTTACCATTACTTTAATTCACAAAATGGAGACACAAAACACCGGAAAAATTACTGCCCAATGAGGTTACTCTCAGTAAAATGTAAAATATTTACAAAGATCATATTAGGCAGAATAGAAAGACAGTAGGCTTTAATCAACCACAAGAGCAGGCAAGATTTAGAAGTTGGTATTCAACAACTGACCATATCCATGTAGTTAACCAGTTAATGGAAAAATCAACAGAGTATGACAAACTAATATTCATGGACTTTTCAGACTATGAGAAAGCTTTTGATTCTGTCAAAAACTTCAGCAGTTATGAAAACCTTTTAAAGACAAGGAATAGAAGAATCTTATGTTAGAACTCTTGAAGATATCTAAACGGGAAGTACAACCACCCTAAATCTACATAAAGATAGTATAAATTCCAAATCAGAAAGGAGTTAGACAAGGAGATCACATCTTTCTTAAATTATGCACAGCGTTCCTAGAAGTGTTTAAGAATCTAGATAAGGAAAATGGAAGGATTAACATTACTACTTTTTTACAGATGACATAGTTCTATTAAGTGAATCGTTGGAGGAATTGCAAAAGATGATAGATGATTTGAATAGAAAATGAAGAAATGTAGCACGGAAAACGAATACGAGTAAAACTAGGATAATGTTCAAGGAAAATTCTGAGAGACAACAAATAAGGGTTGTGGAAAAACCTCTTGATATAGTGAATGAATATGCGTACTTATGTTTCCCAAGGACATGAAGTCAAAATTAAAAGGAGGATAAACATAGGATGGAGAGTTCTTGGTAAACAAAATGAGGTAATGAAAAGTAAAGAAAAAATATTTAATCGGATGGTCTTATCAGTAATAACGTATGCATCAGAAACTTGGAGCCTTACAAAAGACTTAGAAAATAAGCTAGTAACAACTCAAAGATGTATGGAAAGAATAATGATAGCATTAACAAAATGAGACAGAAAAAGAGTAACAAGGATACGAGAGCAAACTAACGTAGAGGATATTTTAAAAACATAAGAAAAAGAAATAAACATGGGCATTGGTATATGAGAATGACAGATAATAGATGGACGTTAAGGATAACAGACTTGGTCCATAGATATTGCAAAAGAAGTAGGGGAAGTAAGAAAAGACGATGGACTGACGAGCTAAAAAATTTTGCTGGTATAGTCTGGCATGGAAATACCATAAACAGACAGTTGAAGGACATGGCTGAGGCCTTTGTTTTACAGAGGACTAGCAATGGCTAATGATTGTGTGTATATATATATATATATATATATATATATATATATATATATATATATATATATATATATATATATATACCATTAAAAACCAACCCCCCAATTCAAAACAATAATCTAGCTCCTAGATAATAATACATACAAAGTTATAGTCCAGATATGCAGTTTTTTTGGACTATAATAATAATAATAATAATAATAATAATAATAACATAATTATTATTATTATTATTATTATTACAAGCTAAGCTATATCCTAGTTGAAAAAACCAAGATGTTATAAGCCCAAGACCTCCAACAGGGAATAATGGCCCAGTGAGGAAAGGACAAAATGAAATAAACAGACTACAAGAGAAGTGGTAAACAATTAAAATAAAATATTCTAAGAACAGTAAAAATATCACACTAGATTTTTCATATTTAAACTATAAAATTAAAAAAAAATACAAGAGAAATAACACAGGGCAGTGTGCAATCAAGTAAAAGAACTATAATTCAAGATAGGGGAACCATGGTACAGAGGTTATGGCACTACCTAAGACTAGAGAGCAATGGTTCAATTCTACCATAGCTAAAGAGTCTCTTCTACCCTTCCAAGAGGAAAGTAGCCACTGAACAACTATAGTGCAATAATTAACCTCTTCTCAGTGTTGTCAGGCGTATGAGGACAGAGAAGAATGTGGAAAGAATGGGCCAGACTATTCAGTGTATGTGTAGGCAAAGACAAAATGAACCGTAACCAGAAAAAGGGATCCAATGTAGCACAGTCTGGCCAGTCCAAGTACCCACTATCCTTAGCGGTAGTATGTCAATCTGTTCTTTAGTAGCGAGTCTTACTTTAGCAGTCATCTTCAAATCAGAGAATACGAGTGAAATGCTCATGAGAAAGATCCCTCCTTTGCATGAAATATAACCTTAATATATTTCCAAGCGACAACTGCAGAGTTAAAGGAAATAATAAGCAAAACATGAATGAAGTTATAATTCATCTCATTACTAACCACACACACACACACACACACACACACATATATATATATATATATATATATATATATATATATATATATATATATATATATATATATATATATATATATGTGTGTGTGTGTGTGTGTGTGTATACGGTATATGTATATATATATATATATATATATATATATATATATATATATACATATCTATCTATCTATTTATCTATCTATCTATCTATCTATCTATCTATATATATATATATATATATATATATATATATATATATATATATATATGTATGTATATATACATATATACACACACACACACACACACACACATATATATATATATATATATATATATATATATATATATATATATATATATATATGTGTGTGTGTGTGTGTGTGTGTGCGTATGTATATATATGTGTATACACACACACACACACACACACACATATATATATATATATATATATATATATATATATATATATATATATATATATATATATATATATACGTGTGTGTGATGATGTTGCATGTTGCACTTACCCTTGTCTATCGTGCATGATAAACAATTCAGGGAATTTCAACAAAGGAGTGTAAGGACAGTGAGACAAGCGTCACCAAGATCAACTGATACTTTATTTGAATGCGCACGGAAATACATAACAAGGTGCGGACGGAAACGTAGGATTACATTGGCGCCAAGTCAGATTGAAGTGCCCGCCAAAATATATGTGTTTTCTTACACTTACAAATATATGAATTATGGGTTAACAAAAACATGTCATGAAACGATACATATATCAAAATGTAGCTCTGGTAGAGCGGAATATATATACATAGGACACCACAGTGTGGCGAAGAGAGAATTTAAATAAATAAGTAGTTTATCGATTTTCTGGACGACGAAGGGATCGGTGTCCTTACAAGTACTCCCCCCCCCAAGACATCGGGCGGCGTAGAGGGCTGATGATCAATCTTCGTATCTCTTTGGGCGTCGGAGGGTTCCTCTTGTTTTTTGAACGGAGGGGCGCGCTGGCGGTCGGTGTAAGGATCTCTTCCTCTTGACGCCGTTTGATGATTTTTCCTTCGTTGGGCGGCTTGTTTTGTGGCGGAACTCTGGGTCTGCCAGGTCCAGCGGAGGCGGTGTCGCTTCCTTCGAGAAACGCTGGTTTCACGCGGTCTATAGAGACTCAGTCCTCTTGGCCATGGACGTCGAGAAGGAAGGCTTTCGTTGTCTTTTTAATAACCCGGTAGGGACCTCGATAAGGTCTAGTCAGTGGTTGTCGATGAGCGTCGACACGGACGAAAACGTACTTGCAGTCATCCAGGCTTTTTGGCTTGAAGTGCTTGGTTCTGTCCTGGTAAGTTTTGAGACACGGCCTGATTTTCCTGGCGATATCCCTTAGGTGATCCAGCTGCGTGTCGTCGGTTGATGAGGGAAAGAATTCGCCAGGAACTGCGAGCGCTTCCCCGTAAACTTTTTCGGAGGGCGAAGGTTCGCCGTCTGCGCGAGGGGCGGTGCGAAGGCCGAGGAGTACCCAAGGAAGTCGTGATTTCCAGTCCCCGTCAGTGCAGCTCGCCATCAGGGACGCCTTGAGGGCGCGGTGCGTTCGTTCGACCATGCCGTTTGCCGCGGGGTTGTATGCCGTGGTGCTGTGGAGCGTCGTCCCCATCAGGTTCGCCAAAGCCAGCCATATTTCTGAGAGGAAAGCGGGGCCTCTGTCAGTCGTGATGTCGTCAGGAACGCCAAACCTGCTCACCCAGCTGTCAGTCGTGATGTCGTCAGGAACGCCAAACCTGCTCACCCAGCTTGACAGGAGGACTTCGGCACATGCTTGAGTCGTAGCTTCGGTCATCGGCGATGCCTCCAACCACCTCGTGGAGCGATCGATGATCGTAAGTAGGTAGCGAGCGGATCCAGAAGGGGGCAATGGTCCCACAACGTCGATGTGTACATGTACGAAACGTCTTTTTGGCTGGGGAAAATCGCCCACCCCCGATTCGGTGTGACGGCTGACCTTGCTTGACTGGCAGTTGATGCATGACCTCGCCCATTCCCGGGCGTCCTTTTTTATCCCTGGCCAGACAAACTTTTCAGACAGAAGGCGAGCGGTGGTGCGTCCTGAGGGGTGCGAAAGTCCATGGATGATATCGAATATTTTCCTTCTGCAGGAGGCTGGTACCCAGGGACGAGTGCTGGTGTCGCAAAGAATAGTTACTCCTGCTGGTCCGAGGGGAACCGTACTTATCTTGAGCGCGGATGGCTCCGTCAGGTGAACCTGTGCTTCTCGGTCGGTGCGTTGTTCGGTTGCGAGATTGGCGTAGTCGATTCCCAGGTGGATCGCGTCAATTTCAATCCTTGAAAGGGCGTCCGCGACTGGGTTTTTCTTTCCTGGGACGTAACGTATGGTGCACCCGAATTCGGCGATTGATGCGAGATGACGTTGTTGTCGGGATGACCATGCGTCCGTTGATTTCGTGAAGGCGTGGACGAGGGGTTGATGATCCGTTGCAATCGTGAAGGGGGTACCCTCCAAGATGTGCCTGAAGTGGCGGACGGCGAGGTAGACGGCGAGGAGTTCCCTATCGAAGGTGCTGTATCTTGTTTCGGCGGGTTTCAATTTCTTGCTGAAGAATGCCAGCGGTCGAGGAGAACCATCGACGAGTTGCTCAAGCACAGCCCCGCAGGCGACGTTGCTGGCGTCGGTCGTTAGTCGCAGGGGCGCGTTGTCGTCGAAATGAGCCAGGGTGGTGGCATTCGCAAGGGCATCCTTCGTCCGAGCGAATGCCTGTTGCTGGGGCAAGCCCCACTCGAGTTTTTTTTTGCTTTTCCTTTCAGGACGTCGTCGAGGGGTGACAGGGTTTGTGCGATGTTGGGGATGAAGCGCCTGTAGTAATTGACCATTCCCAAGAACTCCTGAAGTTGGCGAATGGTCGTAGGTATTGGGAACTTCCTGATGGCGTCGACTTTGGTTGTCATGGGTTTTACCCCGCGCGAGGATACACGGTGACCAAGGAAATCCACTCCCTCCGCACCGAACGTACATTTGTCGAAGCGTACGACTAGGCCGTTCTCCTGTAGGCGCTTTAGGACGGTGCGGACGTGTCCCCGGTGTTCCTCCTTGGTTTTCGAGAATATCAGGATGTCGTCGACGTAGCAGACGCAGAAAGATAGGTCACCCAGAATGCTATCCATTAGTCGTTGGAAGGTTGCCCCGGCGTTGCGTAGACCGAAGGTTGAGTATGCAAAGGTGTATGATCCGAACGGCGTTACAATGGCAGTTTTCGGGATATCTTCCGGGAATACGGGGACCTGGAAGTAAGACTTGAGAAGGTCCATCTTGGTAAAAAACCTTGCGCCGTGCAACGCGTTCGTTAGGTCCTGCATGTTGGGCAGTGGGTAGTGATCGGGCGTTGTGATGAGGTTGAGGCGCCTGTAGTCGCCGCAAGGTCTCCAGGACCCGTCTGGCTTTTTAACCATGTGCAGGGGTGATGCCCAGGGGCTCGATGCTTTCTTACAGATACCCATGCGTTCCATGTCCTCGAAGGCGCGTTTGGCATCCTTCAGTTTCTGAGGTGGGAGGCGGCGGAATTTGGCGTGAGTGGGAGGTCCTGTCGTTGTGATGTGGTGGTAGATGCCATGCTTGGACGGGGAACCTGGCGAGTATCGGAGCTCGGGCTTGAAAACCTCGGGAAACTCTCGTAGGAGGTCGGCGTAGGGGTGCGTTGTTACGGCGGATACGGACATTGTTGCAGGGCCATGTTCTAGGGCGCGAGACTGGCAGGTCCCCGTGTCGATGAGACGTCTGTTAGCGACATCGACGAGGAGTCCATGGTGGGCGAGGAAATCCGCACCGAGGAGGGGGCGATTGACGTCGGCGATAGCGAAGGGCCAAGAATACGAACGGCCCATGATAGATATCTTGAGGGTCTTGATTCCATAGCACCGTATGGGAGATCCGTTGGCGGCGATGAGTGAGGGAGCGTTTTTGTCGGGACCACGGTCTAGGTCGGACTTCGAAGGAGGGAACGTTGACTGCATTGCGCCGGTGTCCACCATGAGTCTACGGTTGGAAATGGTATCGAGGATACAGAAACCAATCTTGTTATGGTTAACTGCGGCCGCGATGGTGGCAGGTGGATGCTTCTGGCGTCGTCTTCTAGGGAAACTGCATGGTGCTCTACATTTCTTGGCGTCACTGCCGAACTGTTGGTGGTAGAAGCACCATGCTGGGTTAGGCCTAGGGTTTGGTCGCGTCGGTTGCGGTGGTTTCTTTCTTGATAGAATGTTGATCTCGTCGTCCTCGAGGGCCATTGCCGAGGAGTCTATGGAAGAGCAGCTGCTGAAGGAGGAGAACGGAGGCGGTGTTGACGATGATGCTCCGAGGCTAGATGCTTTGGAGGCCTCGTGGAGCTTCTGAGCCTTCGACAGGAGTTCGTTCATCGGGAGCGTGTCGGCGTCTGTCAATTGGGCCCGTACGTCCTGTGGTAGGCGTCGAAGAAAGATCTCGCGAGATAAGCTAATCTCACGTCGTCGGCCGTTGCTGTCTGTTTCGGGGAGCATGAGCAGGCCGGTTAGCTCGTCCCACGCCTCGACAGGAGAGGTGTCACCCATGGGCTTGCCGGCGAGGTCCAGTACTTTCTGTGCCCTTGCTGAGACCGAGAGGGAGTAGATACCGATGAGTTTCGTTCTCAGGTCGTCGTATGAAACTTGGCCGGCCTGGGCGTCGAGCCATGGGGAAATCTTGTCGAATACTTCTTCAGGTATGGAGGTGAGAACGATGTCAGCCTTGGCGCAGGAGTCGCTGAGTCTAGCGACGCGGAAGAGTACGTCCGCTCTCAGGAACCAGGAAGCGGTGTTGTGTTGAGAAAAGGGCGGCAGTTTGACTTTGGGCGTGGAGGCGAGGCCGTTGGGTGCGATGGGCGTGTTGCTTCCTAGATCGTGGCCAGACGACGAGTCGGCGAAGAGGTGAGAGGTTGATATGTCGGTTAAGCTCATCCTACTGCCTTACGTTCACCGAAGTGTGGGAGAACCAAAGGCAGGTTCTTGCCTAAGGTAACGGAGTATGCAGAAGGTAGCACGGCCGTAATAAGTCCGTTAATGGCAAAGCCAAAACCGCTGATGCTACTTTCAACTCCGGGGTCACCAGTTGTAAGGACAGTGAGACAAGCGTCACCAAGATCAACTGATACTTTATTTGAATGCGCACGGAAATACATAACAAGGTGCGGACGGAAACGTAGGATTACATTGGCGCCAAGTCAGATTGAAGTGCCCGCCAAAATATATGTGTTTTCTTACACTTACAAATATATGAATTATGGGTTAACAAAAACATGTCATGAAACGATACATATATCAAAATGTAGCTCTGGTAGAGCGGAATATATATACATAGGACACCACAGTGTGGCGAAGAGAGAATTTAAATAAATAAGTAGTTTGTCGATTTTCTGGACGACGAAGGGATCGGTGTCCTTACAGGAGTATTAATGATACTATCACTGAATACGCGATTTTCATGCATTCAGCCACAAATAGTTTATGATTTCAAATGAAATATGGGTCGAGAATAAAGACATAAGGGGATTTTTTTTTTTTAAATGTCTATGTATGAGTTAATGCAATAAGAAAATAAACTTAAAGCACTTGTCCATTGAAAGCGATAAGAGTTCATATTGACCCTACTCTACACTGTACATACTTGTGATTAAAATGGGTTTGACACTAATGCTCGTGACTATTATAGATTTAATTTCAAATGTTGAGTTATAAATAGTTTTTTACTGTTAAGCAAGAACTTAATTTTTAAAAATGAAACCTAAAAATAAAAAAATAACTGACGAAATAAATATATGTCCACGCATATGCCGACTTTAACAGTCAAACATTTATTCCTGAAAATCCCAAGTTTAACACTGAAACTTTTATCTTTTCCTTTCTTGTAACCCCAAGTTTAATAGTCAAACTTTATTGAAAGTCCCAAGTTTAACAGTCAAACTTTTTTCTTGAAAATCGCAAGTCTTCATAACCACGAGACTTTGCGAGGACAGTCTCTAGAAGACAGCATTTTGTTTTAGTCAGAAAAACTGTCAATTTTTCGGTTCCAAGATTTTTTTTTTTCCTTTTTTTTTTAAGAACCATGGAATTGATGCACAAAATTAAAATTTGACAAATATTTATCTCTAAACTATTTTCGTATCACTTAATTTTTTGTTTTGTATACACTATTGTCTTACGAATTATAATAATACGACCCACTACATTCGACTACTGTACTTGCCAGATGATAGGTCAAAAGATACATTTCCCAAATTTGTATTTATAATTAAGATAGACTCTGTGATAGTAAATATGAATAGCAAGAACAGAATTTAGGTCTAATTTCCGCACTATAGCCTTATTCCCTCATTTCTCGTTGAGCTTCAATCCCAATCGTTCGTTCGTTTAAGAACGCCTTGCCTTATGCAAGACACAGACTCTTGCGTTGGCAGCTCATAAATCACCTGACGGATTTTGAATGAAATTCGAATCAGTTGAATATAGAAGGTCCTTGGAAGTAATTAATAGACAAGGGCACGATATAAAAAGAGACTGAACAGTTGAGCACGTTAGTAAACTACAATGATTTTTTTTTCTTTTTGCTGATCTCTCTCTCTCTCTCTCTCTCTCTCTCTCTCTCTCTCTCTCTCTCTCTCTCTCTCTCTCTCTCTCTCTCTCTCTCTCTCTCACACACACAAATAACCATAAAGTAGCGTGTAAGGAGAGAAATACTAAGCACAAAGACCTGTACTGTAGATTAATTGTTTGCTTGTCTGCTGTTGTTTCTGGTCTATAGACTTTGTAAAAAATATTTATGGATTTTTTTCTTTTAATCGAACAAATGTACTGAGACTTACGAGTGAGACAGGGGGATTCAATTGGCCTGGGTGGCAGAGATTGGAAATACGGCCGTGCACAGAACAATTTTCAAACAACGTATCGACACGAAAAGACTATGCACATTCACTATTCGTTTGTGAAAACGTCGAAAAGACAATTTCATAAAATGCATCCGACCCAAATTAATGTAAAACATCATAGACGACTGTAATAGGAATTCTTCCCATTTGTCAACGTCAAAGCCGATCCCAATTGATGGTTTGCCGTAGGGGATAGGGTATCCTACTTCTCATCCACCAAAATGGGTATGGCATGAATAGGTTGACATTCGGTAAATAACCTTTGCTTGTCGTTTCTCAGTTTCTTTAGTTAAACCGCAAATGTTTTTGGAAATAGTCGTAGATAAGAAAACAAACTTGATGCATTTCGTGATGATCTTGTATGCATTTACAACTAATTCTTTGTATTAGAATTATACAGAACATTGGGATGTTCTTTGTCATAGAATTACAGCGGATTGAACATGGCTATGTTACTTTTCTGATCATACTAATTTAATTTAAAGTTTTCTAGCGTTAAGGTTATGTTCTTTAAAGAAATAATTGAAAACATTAGATCCTAAACAATATTTAAACTCAGAATTATTGTTCAAACCACGTGGGTAAGATAACAAAGGACTTAGGAAGTTGGGGTGCCAAGGAATCATACCTCCTCCCCCCACCCCGCCCCCATCAACAGCTAAAGAATACCGCTGGTACAATTCGTACGATGATTAAACAGTTCCGTAGGTTTTATCGCTATATATCTTACAATATTTTCAAGTATATCCTCGGCTCAATAAAAGAAATCCTTCTTAACACTAAAACATAAACAACTATCTAAATAGTAGTGTATAAACTACTCACAGTTTTGATACCCCCAGCATGGCACTGTTTACAATCAGCTGGTAACATCGACTTATGACGTAATATAATATCTTTCAAGCTCGCTGATTGGTGGATATGCTCATATCAAACTTATTGAGCTCATTTCAAAGTAAAGGAATTTTGAATGTTGAACAAAATGGCATATTGATATGTGAAATTAGAAAATACGATGAGGAAAACTGGTCAAAGAAACGAAAAACTAAATAAAATAAGATAAATGGTTAGTAAACAAAAGAGTGCATGGTACAGTATAGACCAATGGCAAAGCTGCTTACAAATGGAATGCACGAGCCAATGGAAAAGCGGCTTACAAATCATGTGGGGTTAGTAGTGAGTTAAAGTCGTATCTCCGATATACCTTCCATCCTGGCGAACATATCACCAATATTTTCCCAATTTTGGGAAAAAATCTCATACAAAATGAAAATGATGAACCACAACAGTATGAACAGATTAGAGGTAAGTCCTAAGAAATGTAGGTTTCCGTAAATAGACTATAGTCTTTCCAGTGGGAGAATAAATATGCAGTTTTCTTTGGAAGGAATCGTCTGCCATGATCTGTTGACGATGTGAACAGCTGATCGTCTTCTTCCTACAACAAAGAACTCACCAAATCACGACATTTATCTATTTATTACGTCGGTTATCAATCGTGTCGTCAAGTCATGAACGTATGATACGTTTTTTTTCTTATTCTGTGTTCTTTTAAGTGGTAGTAGACATGAAAATTGACCTCACTTGCGCTTATTATTCTTATTTATGAGTCTTGTTATGACCCCTTCTTTGTGTACCTCATGACTATTTAAGGCTTACTAGGAGTTAACTCTGGCTACGGCGGGAAAATTATTCTCCCATTTATTATAGTTTGATTGGGAGGAATCTCTTTTTTCTCGCCAGTTGAAATGGAGCAGCAACATTTGTTTATGCTTCATCTAATTCAATGCCATTGTTAGCCTCTTCTCCATTGTCATTTTGTTGCGGCCTCTGTACTCAGTTAGGATCAAGTCCTCTGTGGGTTGCAATTTCATCAAGAAATATTATGTTCTTGGTTAAGTGTGATGAAAAGCATGGAAATCTGATCATTTGCAAATAACCCTAGGGAACATTATTGGCTCGTCATAACCTAAAATTAATGTACCAAGAGTCCAGGGGCCAATTTAATATATATATATATATTATATATGGGCCTATGATGGAATTGCAATTACTTATGCTAGTGTTCAATGCATTTTGAACAAAATGTTGTTTGGTAGAATATTGGGTTGTTATATGATACTTTGATTTCTAGCAGAACTTATTATTATAAAGAAGGAATGTGATGAATATTTTGACATTTTTCACTAAGAGTAATGTGTGCTGGCACATAAGAAGATGTGTAACAATCAACTAAAATGAAAACGTAATTTCATTGTCTCAAGTCCATTGTTTACTTTTGGGAGACTGATGGTGGGTTACCGCACATGTATTATTTGCAATCACTTTTGGCTGCTGTTCTGTTTTCTGTATGACGTAATCACTAGCTGACTTTTTTAACCAGTTAAGAGCTTCCAAGTACTTGTGCCTAATTTCCTAGATGTTGTTTTATAACGTCCCTTTTATCCCCCTCCACACTGCTTCAGTTCCACAGTACTACCATCACAAAAAGATGTCTCCCAGAAGGGAGTTCAGTGCGTTTCAAAATTTAATGTAATTTCAGCTGTCTCGGTAATTGGATATGCAGTATTTAAACCTCCGTCTATTAACCGTATAGCTATTGTCACTGATCTGAAAGTAAAAAAAAGAAATTACCTGCATGGTTAGCATTTGCAATCGCTTTTGGCAGGTGGCGTAGTTACTCATTAGCTGTTTTTTTTTTTAATAGCTCAAGAACTTCCTAATACTTATTCATAAGTTCCCAGATGTAGTTTTACAATAGCCCTTCCTTTACCCCTCCTCTTCAGTTCCGGTGTGACGGTCTGAACGATCCCCCGGTCTCAGAATTCTCCATGACATTGTATAATGGTTCTTTTCCGCCATTAGCTCGCTTCGCTCGCATGAAAATAAAACATCAAGCTCGTATGTACTGGCAAGCGGTAATGTTGAGCTGCGCACGCGAACATTACAGGAAAATAAAACGTCAACCTCGTATGCACTGGCAAACAGTAATGTTCGCGCATGCGCAGATTATCAAGGAAAATTCTGAGACCGGGGGATCGTTCAGACCGTCACACCGGCATGACTGCTGTCATAAGAAGACATCTCTCTGGAGGGATTTCAGTTTATTTTGAAATTTAGTCATATAGGGTAATTCCAAAAATTTCCGTAATTGATTATATTTAAAACGCCCTCTGTTCATTATATAGTTGAAGTTCCCATCTTAAAATAGAAAATATCACAGAATTAATGACTCACATGATGGTTGTGTGCAGCACTTCTATGTATTGCTTGCCAGAACAGCAAAAAGTTAATGAATGTTATTTGTGAGCGAAGTGAGCCACATCCGAGCAAAGAGCATTTTGCGGGACGTGGTGTAAATACCAGGTTATTATGATACAGTACTTTATTTCCAGGCCTATTACATGAACCATATATTTTTCCTACTGAGTATTTCATGTTTGTTCCGTAACTAAAATACAAACCAACGCTATTCATAGGGGTATTACTTTCGGCAAAGCTGAAAGATGAGCCATCAAACTTTTATCAAGGTTTAACCACCCATCTGGTAGTTAATGGGAGGGGGGGTAGTAACGACCCCTCTTATTCACACACCAGGTCTGTGATCCACACTTCAACATCTCTCTCCCCTCTCGAACTTACTGGTCATTTGACTTATTTTTCACTCAATCTTATTTGTTCTGTAACTAGAAAGCAAACCTAAGCTATTTATAGGGCTATTACTTTTGGCGAACCTGAAACACGAGCCATTAAATTTTAGCAAGGGTTAACTACCCATCCTGCTAGTTAGGCAGGGGGTTAGTTAGCTACCCCCCCTCACTCAGTTATTGCCGCTCTTCCTCCTCACCTGTTTTTGGACTGCTATTAATCTTTGTCTTTTCAACTTTCAACTTATGTTTTCTTTTGTATATATATATGAAAACATTCTTAATATATATATATACATATATATATATATATATATATATATATTTTTATGAATAGTACTTACCTGGCAGTTATATATATATAGCTGAGTCTCCGACTTCGGCAGAATTTAATTGAAAATCGCGGCAACCGCCTTGTGGTGGTTGTGTGGTTAGATGGTTAACAACCTTTACAGGGTGGTACCTGGAATCATTCCAGTTTTCTGTTCCTCAGATTATCTCTGCCGGCCGGATCGACAACATCGTTGGTCCGCCATTTAGAGTTTATTCGGATCGCTTTCCCTTCATCACTTTTTTGGACTTCGTTTTTGGTGAAGTACACTGTGTTGGGATTTGGCAATCGTGTTTGTTCTTGTTTTTTGTCTTTTTTGCTTTATTATCATGAGTGAAAAAATTCATATTCGTATACGTGTGAACCCTTCGAAACCCTGGCCCAGGACTTTTGAATGCTTTGTCCTTTTTCCTGAGGGAGAGTATTAGGGAAGCCCACCTCTTATGTGAGGAAGAAAACTTCGCCCTGTTGAAAGTACGGGCTCACGAAGTAAGAGCCATGATCTGCCTAACTGACATATTTTTCCAGTATGCCAGTGAGGTAGTAATGGCTCTTACTTCGTGAGCCCGTACTTTCAACAGGGCGAAGTTTTCTTCCTCACATACGAGGTGGGCTTCCCTAATAGTTTCCCTCAGGGAAAAGGACAAAGCGTTTTTTGACAGGGTTTTTTGAGGATCCTTCTCCGAACACCATAACGAGTTGGATGCACCCCTCACGTTCTTAGTGTGGGCCAACTAAGCCTTGAGAACCCTAACCGGGCAGAGGAGGCTTTCCTGTTCCTGACCCACTAGGTTCGTGAGGTTAGGGACTTCAAAAGTCCTGGGCCAGGGTTTCGAAGGGTTCTCGTTCTTGGCGAGAAAGTCGACCTTAAGGCACAAACCGCTCCATTTTCATTGAAGCCTACACGCTTCTCGATTGCCTGGACCTTCTGGCAGTCGCTAGTGTCTAAAGGAAGAGGGTTTTCTTAGTCACATCTCGAAGAGAGGCTTGCGAGATAGGCTCAAATTTCTTGGAGCACAGAAACTTAAACACCACATCCAGGTTCCAAGATGGGGGTCTTAACTGTACCTGCTTCATCGTCTCAAAGGACCTAATGAGGTCCTGCAAATCCTTATTCTGAGACAACTCTAAGCCTCTATGCCTAAAGACGGTTGAGAGCATGCTCCTGTATCCTTTAATGGTAGATACAGCCAGCTTAGCATCCTGCCTGAGGTACAAAAGAAAGTCTGCAATCTGGCTTAGAGAGGTAGAGGACGAGGAAACATTGTGCCTCTTGCACCAAGTTCTGAAGGTCTCCCACTTTGACTGGTAGACTCTTTGTGACGAGATCCTCCTTGCTCTGGCAATAGCTTTCGCCGCTTGTGCCGAAAAGCTTCGAGATCTAACGAGCTTCTCGACATTCTGAAGGCAGTCAGATTGAGAGCGAGGGGGTTTTGATGAAATCTCTCGAAGTGGGGTTGTCTGAGAAGATCTGGACTTGCCGGGAGTCTTCTTGGAACGTCCATCAGCATGCCTACCACTTCGGTGAACCGTTCCCTTGCAGGCCAGAATGGAGCCACTAGGATCATTCGTCCCGAATCGAGGAGAGCGAATTTTCTGACAACCAGATTGATGATCTTGAACGGGGGAAAGGCATACATGTCCAACCCCGTCCAATCCATCAAGAAGGCGTCCACTGCAACAGCTTCCTCATCCGGGACTAGGGAGCAGTAGTTGGGATCCTCTTGTTCAAACTGGAGGCAAAAAGGTCTATTACAGGTCTGCCCCACAACTTCCAGAGGCTCTGACAGACATGCGGGTTGAGAGTCCACTCTGTGGGAGGAACTTGTCCCCTCCTGCTGAGCATGTCTGCCCTGATGTTTCTCTGCCCTTGAACAAACCTCGTCAACAGCTGAGTCTTGCTCTCGTTCGCCCAAAGGAGAAGCTCTCTCGCTGTTGTGAACAGAGAGAGGGAGTGAGTTTCCCCTTGTTTCCTTATGTACGCGAGAGCTGTGGTGTTGTCTGAATTGATCTCCACAGTCTTTCCTGACACCGAGGTTTTGAAGGCCTTTAGCCCTAACAAAATGTCCATCAATTCCTTCCTGTTGATATGCCAACTGATCTGACTCCCTTCCCAAATACCTGAGACCTCTTTGTTCCCTAGTGTTGCTCCCCAGCCTGACTTGGACGTGTCTGAGAATAACACTAGGTCGGGGTTCTTCTTGTACAAGGAGATCCCTTTTCCCAACAGAGCTGGGTCCAGCCACCACATCAAAAGATCCTTGATCTTTGTCGGTATGGGAAAAGAAAAGGAGACCTCCTGGATCTTTCTGTTCTAAACCTTTGCGAGGAAGTGTTGCAGAGGCCTTAGGTGCAGTCTCCCCAACGGGACAAACTGCTCTAGGGAGGATAGATTTCCCAGCAGGCTCATCCACTCCTTCGCTGAGCATTCCTGTTTCTTTAAAAATTCTCTGACTTTGTCTAGGCACCTGGTCTGCCTCTCTTGGGTGGGAGAAGCCCGAAAAAGAACTGAATTCAGAACTATCCCCAAATAGAGAATAGTCTGATTCGGCTCGGTCTGAGACTTCTCCTTGTTGATGATGAGTCCCAGGTCCAGAGTCATCGTATATGTCTTCAGTAGGTCCTCCAGACATTTTTCTTTCGACTGTGATTGGATCAGCCAGTCGTCTAGATAGAAGGATACCCTTGCCCAATCTTGGTTACGTCTCTTAGGTCACCTAGCCTCCCTGGCCCGTCTAGTTTCCAACGGCCGCCTCAGGATGAGATCCCTGCAGTGGCGGCTCAAGTCTCGGTGGGATCAAGGCATCGATTCCCCGTACCCTTTGGTCTCGATAGGACCTGCGGAACGGACGGACCTGCAATGGTGGCTGACCGACGACAACCTTCGAAAGGGAGTGGATCTTCTCGTCTTTCCCCCGGATTTGATGCTGTTTTCGGACGCATCAAAAGAAGGGTGGGGGGCCCACGTTATGAACCAGAGGGCCTCAGGCCTATGGTCAGAATCAGAAAAGTACCTCCACATCAACCTGCTAGAGATGAAGGCCGTATTTCTGGCCCTTCAACAGTTCCAACAGACCCTGGTGGGCCACTCCGTGGTGGTGATGAACGACAACACCACGGTCGTGGCTTATATCAACAAGCAGGGAGGTACCTTTTCATGACAGCTATCCCATCTTGCAGTAGAGATACTGAGATGGACCGAAGTCCACTCGATACGTCTATCAGCTCGCTTCATTCCTGGCAAAAAGGAATGTGCTCGCCGACAGTCTGAGCAGAGCTTCGCAGATAGTGAGTACCGAGTGGTCTTTGGATCCTCAAGTAGCCAACAAAGTCCTGACTTTGTGGGGTTCCCCGACAGTGGACTTGTTCGCGACAGCCTTGAATTTCAAGCTACCGCTGTACTGCTCCCCAGTCCCGGACCCCAAGGCACTCTGGCAAGATGCCTTCCAACAACGGTGGGACAACATTGACGTCTACACCTTCCCACCGTTCTGTCTGATGAGAAGGGTGCTCAACAAGACCAGACTATCGGTCAACCTGTCGATGACCTTAATAGCTCCGCTATGGCATCATGCAGAGTGGTTCCCGGACCTTCTGCAGCTCCTGACGGAACTCCCGAGAGAGCTTCCCCCACGACAGGAGCTACTCAAACAACCACATTGCAATATCTTCCACAAAGCCGTAGCATCGCTTCGGCTTCACGCTTGGAGACTATCCAGCGTCTCCTCACTGAGAGAGGCTTTTCGCAACAAGTTGCGGAAAGGATGTCTCGACACCTGCGAAAGTCATCCACAGGGGTCTACCAGGGGAAGTGGAGAGTTTTCTGTGGTTGGTGTCGTGAGAGGGGTATCTCTCCCCTCGATGCCACTATTCCAGCAATAGCGGAGTTTCTCGTGTATTTGCGGGTGGAAATGCGCCTTTCGGTCTCGGCGGTGAAAGGCTATCGGTCAGCCTTAAGCCTAGCCTTCAGGCTGAAAGGAATAGACATTTCCTCCTCGCTGGAACTTTCCTTACTCATACGAAGCTACGAACTTACCTGCCCTCAGTCGGAAGTGAGACCTCCTCCATGGAACGTGGTTCGGGTCCTCAGGGCTCTGAAGAGACCCCCGTTCGAACCATTACGCCAGGCCTCTGACCAACATCTGACTTGGAAGACGGTATGCCTGCTCGCTCTGGCTTCAGCCAAGCGGGTCAGTGAACTTCATGGTCTCTCATACGACATCGCCCATTCAAGGGGATGGGGGGAGGTAACGTTCAGGTTCGTCCCTGAGTTTGTTGCCAAGACTTAGAATCCTGGAGTGCCGGACCCACGGTTCGACTCCTTCAGGGTTACGAGTCTGAGACGTTATCTGAAGAGAACAGCTGCAGTCCGTCCCCGCGTGCAAGCTCCGTTTGTGAGCACGGGAAGGACGAAGAGGAGGGTCACCAAGAATACCATCTCGGCCTGGATTCGGCGGACCATTCATCATGCCTTGAATCCAGACCCTCCTCCGTCACGTCGCCCTAGGGCACATGATGTCAGGGGCATCGCCACGTCCCTGGCCTTCAAGAGAAACTTCTCTGTGACGCAGGTGCTACAAGCTGGGGTCTGGATGCGTCAAACGACCTTCACAGCCCACTACCTACAGGACGTGACCCACAGGAGCCTCAATACTTTTTCTATCGGTCCTGTGGTGGCTGCATAACAGCTGGTCTAACCTCAGGCTCCTTAATGGACAAGTAGCAGAAGGTTGAGGGCACTGTTACCCGGTTTTAGTCTGCGTGAATGAAAGAGTATGTCTGGCCCTTACTTCTTTCTTCATCCTCCCCTCTCTTGGGGAATGCAGCATCCTGGGTCTCTGCATAGCTGACCTCAAACCTCTGCAGGTAAACCATACTTCCTTGTGTTCCTAGTATTAAAAATAATACTATCGCGTCCCCCATCCCCAGACGAGGTGGTATTGGGACGTCCTAGCCTAGAATTCCATATAAAGGACTTCAGGTCAACTTCCTAGGACGAGTCACACTTCATTTCTCCACACACAACTTATGTAGGCCGCACGTTTCTTGCATAGCAAGAAACTTGCGAGGCGTAGGGACTCTTTTTCTCGAGTGCTGCTCACTCGGATTCTGAGTCCCCGGGTAAGCCAAAGCCAGTAAGGCTGGGGACTTTCCATCCTGCCTAAGGGTAAGTCACCCTATGTAAATAGCGTGGTTTGTATTTCGGTTACGGAACAAATGACAAATTCGGAGATAATTTGTATTTTTCCTAACCATACAAACCTTAGCTATTTACACATATTTTCCTGCCAGCCCTGTCCCCCAAGACAAGTCCTACCTCTAAGTGAAGTGAGGCAGCTCATCGGTGTGTGTGTGGGGGGGTGGGGTAGCTAGCTACCCCTCCCCTACCCCCGCGCTAACTATCGCGGGGGTAGTTTAACCCTCGTTAAAATCTAATGGCTCATCATTTCAGCTACGCCGAAAGTAAACCCTTATGTAAATAGCTAAAGTTTGTATGGTTAGGGAAAATACAAATTATCTCCGAATTTGTCATTTGTTCCAACACGGTTACTTACCTAGAACTACCTTCTTAGGAGTTACTGGCTAACTCTACCTAACCGACCAGCTTTTTGTATAGTTTATCTTCCTCTTCTCGTTTTCTACGGGGTCAACCTCTGGCAGTGTGGTACATGCCCGAGGCGACCCTGGGGTCAGGCAGCGTGATCTCTCAGGTCGAGTCTCCAGTAAGTTTCTGGTCGCGACGTGATATACATCTCGCCGCGTTCTCTCTTACCTGTGCGACCCTCGTGTCCCCCAATCCTTTGTGCTTACCGCGTGTTGCCCACATGTTTTCATTTCACTTTCCCGTTCATCCTTGTGTCTCTTGGTGTGTTAGCGTTGTGTTATGGAGCATCCTCGTCGTTGCCCTGGGCCTGTGGCTGGGAAGTCTTGCGGGGCTTTCCTCTCCAAGCCTGAGGTTGATCCCCACTCCCTGTGTTCCATGTGTAGGAGGAAAGCGTGTTCCCCTACCTCTACTTGCCCGGAATGTGCTGATTGGACTGAGATCCAGTGGGTGCGCTTCGGGACGAAGAAGAAGAAGGCAACTAAGAAGTTGCCTAAGGATTCAAGCTTTTCCTCGCCTGCAGGTTCGCCAGACGATTCGGTAGACTGTAGCGCCTGCTCTTCCTCCCCTACCCAGCGTAGGGGACGAGGTAAGTCCGTTGCGGGGAAGAGGCCCATTGCCCTTCCCCAAGAGTCTGATTTTCCTGTGGGGGATGTGTCCAGTGTGGGGCAGGCATGTGTGGGGCCTGAGTGGAGTGCAGAAGTGTGGGTAGGAGGCGAGGGCCTGGTGCCCGCAGGTCCCGTCGCCTCGGTAGGTCCTATGTGGGGTAGGCCGAGTGCCGATACTTCCCCTGCCTGGTGGCGTGTTTCGAGTGCTTCGACCGCCGGGGAAGACACGGAGAAAGGTAGTTCGACGTCTTCGGACCCCGCCACGTGGGTGAAACCTAGGACTCCCTTCAGGTCTCCCGTTAGAGAGCAGGTAGATCAGTGGATCTGTAAAGGACTCGCGGAGACCCCTCCGGCTCCCTCGGCTATGCTACCCCCCGTGTTTCTGCAACCGCCCGCACCTGAGAAACGACATGATTTTCCCCTAACGGTCTTGGACGTGTCGGCCGGTCGGAGAGCTCCGTCCTCATCCTCGTCGTTGTCGTCATCGGACTCTTTGTCTTCTTCGTCATCAGAGGACAAAGACATGAACCTGATCAAAAGGAAGAGGGAGAAATCCCGAAGGAAGAAAAAGTCTCGTTCCCGCTCGAGGCATGGTAGGAAACGGTCGAAGTCCTCTAAGAAAAAAGCGAAGAGGAGTAAGTCAAGGGACTGGGTGAATGTCACAGTGCCCCGGAGCGAGCTGTTTAGGTTGTCCACAGCCACGGCCGCTTCCGGGTGGCTCCCTAGAGCCTCGCCTTTGTTGTGTCACCCTCCTAGCTCCTCCTTCGACCTAGCCGCCCGGCGGGAGGGCTCGAACCGAGACCCCCGTGCATTGTTTAACCCTACAGTAGCCTCCGCCCCTTTTTCCCTTAGGAAGGATATAAGGAGTATGAAGGAAGGCTTAGCGTCGACCACGGGCACCTTGGAGGCCTTCCTTAAGCACCAAGGGCGCCCGTCGGTCCGCATGGATCCCCCATCCACGGAGCCCCCCGTGGAACAAGGTACTCCCATGACGGATGCCTTTGTATCCACGGGGCAGACCATATCACTGGCAGGCTCGGAGGACGATGGTACTCCCATGATGGATGCCTTCGTCCCCACGGGGCAGCCCGTACCACTGGCAGGCCCGTCGGGCGTTGTTTTTCCCACCGTCACGGCTTACCCCCGTACGGAGGAACTGGTGACGGAAGACCTGGTGGAAGGAGGGGAGTGCTCGACGGACGACATCTCCTACCGTAAGGTACTGGCCCTCATCCGAAGACACCACCGGTTGGATGAGCCCAAGCCCTCAGCTGCAAAGGCAATACTTTCCGGACTGTCCAGGATGATCGACAGTCCGGTACAACAAAAGCCATCTCTGTCTCTCCCTCTCGCTCAAGACGTAAAGCTGGGGATGGAACAGATTGATGAATACTTGGCAGGACTAGCAGAGGCCCCCAGAAGTCAGAGTTCCTCCAAACTTCTGCCAGGCCTAAAATCCCAGAAACTTTTTTACGTTCCCGAAGGGCATCGCGGCGGTCCCCGTGCGGTGGAAGCAGCGGTGTCCGCGCTGAACCAGGGAACTTCGGAAGACAGGGCACCCACGGCCCCCGTGTGCTTTTCCCCGACGGAAGCATCTATGATGGAGGACATGGCTCAAGACCTGGTCTACGTGTCCTC
The DNA here is from genome assembly GCF_036898095.1 of Palaemon carinicauda. Taxonomy (NCBI): domain Eukaryota; kingdom Metazoa; phylum Arthropoda; class Malacostraca; order Decapoda; family Palaemonidae; genus Palaemon; species Palaemon carinicauda. Next base: position 82,253,327 of record NC_090732.1, on the reverse strand, counting down.
CTGGTTGGATTGGTGGTCGTGCCCTTTGGTGGGGTTTCAGGCATCACACGACCTCTCCCTTCCAGAAAATCAGGCCATGCTGCGGGACCTTGTTAGTTCTGGGGGCAAGGCTTTCAAATTCTTAACGTCCCAGTCTCTTGACGGTAGCTTCGAACTGGGTCCTGAGAAAAAGAGATACTGTTTTGAGCAAACTAATGCGGAAGTTGCCTGACAGAGAAGCAAGGAGACTGAGAAATTCCTCCGTGTGGGGGAATGACATTTTCCCCATCAAGTTGGTAGAGGATACTGTGGAGAAGGTGAGGAAAGTGAGAGAGACGGATCCTAGGCCCCCGCCTATGAGGAAGACCACGTTTAGGAGAGCTCCAACGGACGTCCCTCACTCCTCACAGACCACACCCTTGCTTCCCAGAAGAGAACTTCCTTCAGCCCCTTGGCTTCAAGCCTCGCAACAGCCCACCCGTAGGACCACGGCAGGCCCTCAGTCAGCCTACAGACCCTCCTATGGTAACGCTAGGAGAGGTAGATCTGGCCGCTCCTCCAGGAGAAGGTAGGAGGAGAGGCCCCCTACTCCCGCAGGAGCCCCTAGTAGGGGGATGCCTCAGACATTTTTGGCAAGCATGGCGGGATCTCGGTGCGGATCCCTGGACGGTGACGGTCCTGAAGGAGGGCTACAGACTCCCGTTCCTGGAAGAGCCTCCCCCTCTTATCCCAGCCCAGAGGGCCGATTGGCTGGTTCCAAAGGATCCTTGAAGAGGTTGGCGCTACAAGAGGAAGTAGCGACCATGATCAACAAGGGAGCTTTGGAGACAGTGGAGAACCCCGGGCCGGGTTTCTTCAGCAGGCTCTTCCTGGTGGAAAAATCGACAGGAGGGTGGAGGCCAGTCATAGATCTCTCAGCCCTCAACAAGTTCGTGTCAAAGACGGAATTCAAGATGGATACCCCCAAGACAGTGAACGCAGCCTTGAGGGAGGGGGATTTCCTCATGTCTCTCGACCTCAAGGATGCCTACTTTCAAATCCCTGTACACCCCTTCAGCAGGAAGTTCCTCAGGATCAAGTGGGAGTCCAGGGTCCTGCAGTTCAAGACCCTGTGCTTCGGCCTCTCGACGGCCCCGCAAGTGTTCACGAGAGTGTTCGCCTCGATCTCGGCTTGGGCACACGAGAAAAGAATTCGACTACTCAGGTACCTGGACGACTGGTTGTTGCTTTCTGCCTCAAGGGGACAACTGAAGGAGCAAGGCGATATGTTGCTCGACCTCTGCAAGGTGTTAGGGATCACGGTCAACCTAGGGAAGTCCCAGCTAGTCCCCAGCACCAGGATGACTTACTTGGGGATGGTCCTGGACACCCAGTTAGTAAGGGCCTTCCCCTCAGAAGAAAGGTTGGCCAACCTGGTACGTATCCTTCAACCCTTCCTGACGGGACAACCCAGGAGGGCCAAGGACTGGCAGAAGTTACTGGGTCACCTGGTTTCCCTGGAAAAATTAGTACCGCAAGGGAGACTCAGGCTCCGCCCGGTACAGTGGAATCTAAAGGAGTCGTGGGTCCAAGGCAAGGAACCCCACAAAGTAGTGCCAGTCCTCCCGAAGACGAGAGAGACCCTTCTTTGGTGGAGCATCAGGTCAAACACGGAGAAGGGAATGCCCTTCGCCTCCGACCCCCCGGAGATGCTGTTGTTCACGGACGCATCGAAGGAGGGCTGGGGAGCGCACCTGCTGGGAAAATCAGCAAAAGGGCTGTGGTCCAGCGAGGAGGCGTCTCTCCATATAAACATCCTGGAGATGATAGCAGTTCTAAGGGCGTGTCGACAGTTCGTACACTTACTGCGAGGGAACACTGTGGCGTTAATGTGCGACAACGCCACAGTAGTGGCGTATGTAAAGAAACAGGGAGGCATGAAGTCAAAGGTCCTAGGGCCCTAGCAACGGAACTGTTGGAGTGGGCCGCAGAAGAAGGGTTGGAACTGACGGCAAGGTTCATTCCAGGAAAGAGGAACGTAATGGCCGACGGCCTCAGCAGGGCGGGTCAGGTGATAGGTTCGGAGTGGACCCTACACCCGGAGGTAGCTCGAGCAGTCATCCTACTGTGGGGCTCCCCAGTGATAGACTTGTTCGCCACACGTCTGAATGCCCAACTCCCCGTATTCTGCTCTCCAATCCCAGATCCGTCAGCAGCGTTCGAGGATGCCTTCCAACATCCCTGGGACGGTCTCGATGTGTACGCCTTCCCTCCCTTCAGTTTGATCAGGCAAGTGCTGAACAGAGTGAGAAGGTCGTCCAACCTGTCGATGACTTTAGTAGCGCCCTGGTGGCCGGAGAGAGACTGGTTCACAGACCTAAAGGAATTAGCTCTTCGTCCTCCTTGGCCGCTTCTGGACAGGCCAGACCTCCTGCGACAACCTCACTTTCACAGGTGGCACGAAAACCCTCGATCCCTCCGCCTTCACACGTGGAGGTTATCGAGAAGCTCCTGAAGAAAGAAGGATACTCATCGAGAACCGCGACGAGGATGTCTGGGTATCTACGGCGTTCCTCGGCAGTTGTCTAGCAGGCGAAGTGGGCAGTCTTCCTGAAGTGGTGTGCATCCAAAAACATCAGGCCCTTACGGGCGTCGATCCAGGACATTTCAGACTTTCTGGTGTACCTGAGAGACGACGTGGGTTCGTCCATCCCAGCCATCAAGGGAGTTCGAGCAGCCCTAGGTCAAGTCTTCCTCCTTAGAGGCATTGACTTGGGAGCCTCGAGGCACATCTCGATGCTCATCCGTAGTTTTGAGCAATCATGTCCCCCCCAGGAGGTACGGGTTCCGCAGTGGGTCTTGGCAAGAGTCCTCAAAGTTCTGTCAGAACTGCCCTTCGAACCTCTCAGGAACATTTTAGACAGAGAACTCACCCTTAAAACAGCTTTTCTTTTAGCCCTGGCCTCGGCGAAAAGAGTTAGCGAGTTACACGGCCTCTCTTACGAGGTCTCACACTCCAAAGGGTGGAGGGAAGTTGTCTTTAGCTTCGTCCCTAGTTTTGTGGCGAAAACGCAGAACCCAGCGTGTTGGGATCCTCGGTTCGAGGGTTTTTCGGTGCCAGCCATCCCTCGATCCGGCAACCCTAAGGATCTCCTCTTATGTCCCGTACGAACTATAAGAAAATACCTGGAGAGGACTGAAGATTGCCGCCCTCAGATCAAAAATTTATTCATCTCAACAGGACGAGTGAAGAAACCAGTCTCGAAAAATTTCATCTCTTTTTGGCTGAGACAAGTGATAAAGAGAACCTATGAGGCTTCTGGGACCCCTCTACCGGGAAAACCGAGACCTCATGATATCAGGGCTCTGAGCACCTCTCTGGCTTTCGAGAAGAACATGGCTGTGGGTAAGATCCTGAAGGCTGGGACCTGGTCTAGACAGTCCACCTTCATGGAACATTATCTAAAAGATTGTACGAGAAAATCCTTGGACAAATTTTCTATTGGCCCGGTCGTGTCGGCCCTTCAAGAGATCTAAGGTCATAGCCACAGGGTAACCGGGGGTGTTAATGCCAAGAGACACTAGTTCCTTCCTTAACCTTACCCCCCCCTCCACTTTTTCCTTCCTTCCCCGGATCGAACGGGCCAGGAAGATGAGGAGAAGACCTTAATCACGGAAAGGTATAACCTTCAAGAAATTGGTTTTGAAAAAGGTAAGACATTTAGACACTAAGTGAGTTTTTTGGATAGTTTTCCCCTACTTTTTGTGCAGTTTTCAAGTGGTCTTAGAATCGAGCCCTCCTTAGAGGTTCCCTCTCTCGTGTGCCTCCCCGTCGAATCCTGATTCCTGCAGGACACTCCCACCTCCTAAAGTGTAATTCTCCTAAGAAGGTAATTCTAGGTAAGTAACCGTGTTGGAACAAATCACAAATTTTTAAGTAATTTGTATTTTTCCTAACATACTTACCTAGAACTACCTTTGGGTTATGGCCCTCCCATCCTTCCCCGAGAACCTGCAGGATCTAGTAATACCTATTCCGACGAAACTCACTGGAGACTCGACCTGAGAGATCACGCTGCCTGACCCCGGGGTCGCCTCGGGCATGTACCACACTGCCAGAGGTTGATCCCGTAGAAAACGAGAAGAGGGAGATAAACTATACAAAAAGCTGGTCGGTTAGGTAGAGTTAGCCAGTAACTCCTAAGAAGGTAGTTCTAGGTAAGTATGTTAGGAAAAATACAAATTACTGAAAAATTTGTGATATTCGTGTATGTGCGAGTGATGTATGCAAGGTGAGGTTACCGAAAGTGTCGGTTGACCCTCACACAGTTTGTATGGGTTGCTGGGGGTTTGAATGTGCACTAAATAATAGGTGCAAGGAATGCGAGGGTTTAAATGAAGATGATTGGTTAGCTATGAAGCGTTATGTGCGCAAACTTGAACTCGATAGAGTTAGGAGAGCTAATTCAAAGTCAAAGTCTGCTAGTGAAGCTAGCTTAGATTTATCTATTGACCCTTTAATTGTTACCTCTTTGGAAGTTGTTCCTTCCCCGAATGTAGTAACTCTTGCCCCTTCTACAGGATCTGCGGCTACGGATGACCCTCGGTATGCCAGGGTGGCTGCTGAGTTGGAGGCCATTAAAGCACAAATTGCGGACTTTAAAGGTAAGGGTGAAAGTGATATTAGTGCTTGTGAAAGTGCAGTGGAGGTGGCGGCTGATCGAATCTGTCATACCCGTAGGTCTAGACCTCTACCAAGCTCCCAGGACCAAGGGAGAAGGTACGTCGAAAGCCGAAAGGGGGCGAGAGGTGCTTATCCTCGGTCAGTCGTCGCCTCAGACAGTCCTGTTGTGACCTCCCAGGCTGCTCTTGACCGCCGTAGAAAAGGGTGTCGGATACGTTAAGTGTCTTCACTTGATCCTTCTCCCAGACGCAAATAGCGATACGAATCAAGACCGACGAAGAGAAGGTGGGACCGGGACGTGCAGTCTCGCTCTCCCTCTCCTGGTTCGAGTAGCCAAGAACCTGATCCTTCGGAGGACGACTTCGTTGTTGTTCCTGTTAAGAGGACGAAACAGAGATTCCTTAGCCCAGTTAAACCTGATAAACTTCCTGCTTCTACTGCCAGCGCTCCCAAACAGCTGCCTACTCCGGAACTGCGAGAACCAGCAGAAGTTGCTAAAGCTTTCATGGCTGTTATGCAGGAACAGCTTTCATCGCTAGTGCAAGCTTTCAGCTGCCCTCCTTCATAGTCCGTCAGACATAAGAATGTCTCTTTGCCTGTTAAGAGATCGTCTTCTAAGAGGGAACGAAGTATCTCTCCAAAGAAACCTCTGCGCACTTCGTCGGCTGTACGACAACGCACACCCTCTTCATCAGCGCGACGCCAGGACGTTACTTCCTCTCGCTCTCGGTGCCAGGACGATTCCGCTTCTCGCTCGAAGTTCCATGACGATTCCGCCTCCCTCTTTAGGAAGCAAGACGAATGCAGCCTGCATTATCAGGACGATACCGCTTCTCGTCATCAGGACAATACCTCTTCTCGCTGACAGGACGATAGCAGCGCTCGGCGCCAGGACGCAAACAGCTCTCGGTGCCAGGCTGCTTGCAGCCCACTTCTCAAAGATGTTGACCTTGATCAGGACCTTGATGATATATCGGAAGAGGAAGAAAAACCTACCGACTCTGCTAGTGATTATAAGATTCTATCTCGCTCTCTTTTAGAACTTTATGGGGAGGAATTTCAACCTTCAGCACCTCGTTCTCCTCAGTCTCAATTCACCAGGAAGAAGGCTACGAAGCATTCGGCCTTCATCAAAATGAAACTTTCAATTTCGGCCAGGAAAGCACTTGCTAAGGTGGGTGATTGGATGAAGGAACGGAGGCAAGCTGTCAAGACCACCTTTTCTTTCCCACCATCTCGGCTCGCTTCCAAGGCCGGTATGTGGTATGAGACAGGGGAACCTTTGGGTCTATGAGTGCCTGCCTCCTCCCTAGGTGACTTCTCTGCTCTTGTGGACTTGGCAAGAAGACATGCACTGAACTCTGCCAAGGTGATGTGGTCCATGTCGGAACTTGATCACCTCGTCAAGGGAATTTTCAGGGTTTTCAAGGTTTTTAGCTTCCTGGACTGGTCTCTCGGGACTCTGGCCAGGAAGACTGTACTCTTGGAAGGCACCAAGGACCTGACGAGTATCATGTCCTGCATGGACAAAGCTCTAAGGGATGGGGCGAATGAATTGGCTTCCCTTTTCTCAGCAGGGGTCTTAAAGAAGAGGTCCCTATTGTGTTCCTTCACCTCTAGATCGGTGACTGTTGCCTAGAAGTCGGAGCTGCTTTATGCCCCTCTGTCACACCATCTCTTTCCCGAAGCTCTGGTCAGAGATATCTCCCTTTCTCCGGCACAGAAGGCTACTCAGGACCTTTTATCTCGGTCTGCCAGAAAGCCTTTGCCTGTTGCTCCTGCTCCTCTGAAGAAGGAAGAGAAGAAGTTCCAGCAGCCCTTTCGGAGTAGGGCTTCCTTGAGAGCGAATTTCAGGGGGAGAAGACAGAAGTCAGGGCCAAGGACCAGCAGAGGTGCGTTTAGGCCCCGATCCAAAAAACGAGATGGAAGTCCTCCAGACAACAGTAGGGACAAGACTGTCTCGTTTTTGGCAGTCTTGGAAGAGGAGAGGGGCGGACACCTGGTCCCTCTCGATCATCAAAGAAGGTTACAAGATCCCCTTTTTAAAGAAGCCTCCTCTCTCAGACACTCCCCTAGCCTTAGTGGCTCGGTACGCTGACGCGGGGAAACAAGAGGCTCTTCTGGAGCTAGTCGACCATATGTTGGTCAAGGGAGCAATAGAGCCAGTCTGGGACCTTACTTACCTCCCCAGGCTTTTACAATCGCCTATTTCTGGTTCCCAAGAACTCGGGTGGATGGAGACCAGTCCTAGATGTCAGCTCTCTGAACGCCTTCGTGGAGAAAACAAAGTTCTCCATGGAGATGACTCAGTCCGTGCTGGCAGCAGTTCGTCCAGGCGACTGGATGGTATCTCTCGACCTGCAGGACGCTTATTATCACGTCCCCATTCATCCGACTTCAAGGAAATATCTGAGATTTGTGATTCAGGGCACTTTGCTTCGGTCTCAGCACGGCTCCTCAAGTTTTCACCAGGCTAATGGTGAACGTGGCAGGCTGGTTACATCAGGGGGGGATAAGGGTATCCTTCTATCTGGACGACTGGCTGATCCGATCACAGTCGAAAGAAAAATGTCTGGAGGACCTACAGAAGACGTATACGATGACTCTGGACCTGGGACTCATCATCAACAAGGAGAAGTCTTAGACCGAACCGAATCAGACTATTCTCTATTTGGGGATAGTTCTGAATTCAGTTCTTTTTCGGGCTTCTCCCTCCCAGGAAAGGCAGACCAGGTGCCTAGAGAAAGTCAAAGAATTTTTAAAGAAACAGGAATGCTCAGTGAAGGAGTGGATGAGTCTGCTGGGAACTCTATCCTCCCAAGAGCAGTTTTTCTCGTTGGGAAGACTGCACCTAAGGCCTCTGCAACACTTCCTCGCAAAGGTATGGAACAGAAAGACCCAGGAGGACTTCTTTTCTTTTCCCATTCCGACAGAGATCAAGGATCTTTTGATGTGGTGGCTGGACCCAGCTCTGTTAGGGGAAGGGATCTCCTTGTACAAGAAGAACCCCGACCTAGTGTTATTCTCAGACGCGTCCAAGTCAGGCTGGGTAGCAACACTAGGGAACAAGGAGGTCTCAGGCGTTTGGGAAGGAAGTCAGGTCAGTTGGCATATCAACAAGGAGGAGTTGATGGCCATTTTGTTAGTGCTAAAGGCCTTCAAAACCTCGGTGTCAGGGAAGACTGTGGAGATCAATTCAGACAACATCACAGCTCTCGCGTACATCAGGAAACAAGGGGGAACTCACTCCCTCTCTCTGTTCAGAACAGCGAGAGAGCTTCTCCTTTGGGCGAGCGAGAACAAGACTCAGCTGTTGACGAGGTTTGTTCAAGGGCAGAGAAACATCAAGGCAGACATGCTCAGCAGGAAGGGACAAGTTCTTCCAACAGAGTGGACTCTCAACCCGCATGTCTGTCAGAGCCTCTGGAAGTTGTGGGGCAGACCTGTAATAGACCTTATCGCCTCCAACTTGAACAAGAGGATCCCCAACTACTGCTCCCTAGTCTCGGATGAGGAAGCGGTAGCAGTGGACGCCTTCTTGATGGATTGGACGGGGATGGACATGTATGCGTTTCCCCCGTTCAAGATCATAAATCTGGTCATCAGGAAATTCGCTCTCCTCGATTCGGGACGAATGATCCTAGTGGCTCCATTCTGGCCTGCAAGGGAATGGTTCACCGAAGTGGTGGGCATGCTGATGGACTTCCCAAGAAGACTCCGGCAAGTCCAGATCTTCTCGGACAGTCCCACTTTGAGAGATATCATCAAAACCCCCTCGTTCTCAATCTGACTGCCTTCAGAATGTCGAGAAGCTCGTTAGATCTCGAGGTTTTTCGGCACAAACGGCGAAAGCTATTGCCAGACCAAGGAGGATCTCGTCACAAAGAGTCTACCAGTCTAAGTGGGAGACCTTTAGAGCTTGGTGCAGGCGGCAGAAGGTTTCCTCGACCACTACCTCTCTGAGCCAGATTGCAGACTTTCTTTTGTACCTCAGGCAGGATGCTAAGCTGGCTGTATCTACCATCAAAGGATACAGGAGTATGCTCTCAACTGTCTTTAGGCATAGAGGCCTAGAGTTGTCTCAAGATAAGGATTTGCAGGACCTCATTAGGTCCTTTGAGACGACGAAACAGGTACAATTAAGACCCCCATCTTGGAACCTGGATGTGGTGTTTTAAGTTTCTGTGCTCCAAGAAATTTTAACCTATCTCGCAAGCCTCTCTTCGAGATGTAACAAAGAAAACCCTCTTCCTTATGACTCTAGCGACTGCCAAAAGGGTCAGCGAGGTCCAGGCAATTGAGAAGCGTGTAGGCTTCAATGAAAATGGAGCGGTTTGTGCCTTAAGGTTCGACTTTCTCGCCAAGAACGAGAACCCTTCGAAAGCCTGGCTTAGGACCTTTGAGGTCCCTAACCTCACGAACCTAGTGGGTCAGGAGCAGGAAAGACTCCTCTGCCCAGTTAGGGCTCTCAAGACTTATTTGGCCCACACTAAGAACGTGAGGGGTGCATCCAACTCGTTATGGTGTTCTGTGAAGGATCCTCAAAAACCCCTGTCAAAGAACGCTTTGTCCTTTTTCCTGAGGGAAACTATTAGGGAAGCCCACCTCGTATGTGAGGAAGAACGCTTCGCCCTGTTGAAAGTACGGGTTCACGAAGTGAGAGCCATTGCCACCTCACTGGCATATCAGAAAAATGTGTCAGTTAGGCAAATCATGGACGCAACATTCTGGAGGAGCAACTCTGTCTTTGCTTCTCATTACCTCAGAGAGGTGAGAGTAGACTATGACAAGTGTTATACCTTGGGCCCATACGTAGCTGCGGCTTCTGTATTAGGCAAAGGAGTTACTACCCCCACTCAGCCTTAGTTTGTATACATGTATGAAGGTTTGTGTTTTTTGTGGTTGTCTGAGGACCTCGTCTTATGGTACGGTTCCCTCAGTCCAGATAGATAGCTTATATCTATTTCTGCAAGGTTAGGTGGTTAGTTTTAGTAAGGTTGCAGGTTTTTATTATATGGGGCGAAGGTAGTTTCTGAAGTCTAGTCAAGTTGTTGGTCTTACCCCTTTGACAGACTCGATTGAGTTGTTCGCAGCATAGCAGGTCTACTCCTGGCTGAACACTCTTAAGGGAAAGCGACTCTAGAGGCAGTAGCCTTTGAAGTCAGCTACCTTAGCAGGTAAGGAATCAAGGTGTTTTTTCTCCTACAACTCTTTTGTTGTTTCCCCAACGATGTTTACTGTCTGTTTCCCTCCTCCAAATGTGTGAATCAACTATACTGTATATATATATATAACTGCCAGGTAAGTACTATTCATAAAAATGGAGTTTTTATGATAAAACAAAGTTTTATGAATACTTACCTGGCAGTTATATATATATATATATATATATATATATATATATATATATTTTAAAGCCCATCCACCTCCCCTCAGGAGACAGGTCGGGCAAAGATAATCTGAAGAACAGAAAACGGGAATGATTCCAGGTACCACCCTGTAAGGGTTGTTAACCACCTAACCACACAACCACCACAAGGCGGTTGCCGCGATTTTCAAATAAATTCTGCCGAAAGTCAGAGACTTAGCTATATATATGTAACTGCCAGGTAAGTATTCATAAAACTTTGTTTTATCATAAAAACTCCATTTTTAACATACTGTAATTACCCGGTAGTTATATATAATTAAAGTCCCACCCTCCTCCCCTCTAGAGACTAGAGGCATGGAAGATCTGATGAATCATGGAATGGTTCCAGGTACCTCGCTAGGGGCACGCAGGTGGTACACCTGGCTACCCAGTCTGCGATTGCCACGAGTTTTGAAATTTCTGCTGGACGTCAGGGACGTATAATTATATATATAACTACCGGGTAAGTATGTTTAAAAATTTATTTTATAATGAAAATATCATGTTTAGTTTTTCTTTTGTGTGTGTTTTTATCTTATACTATACATATATATGTGTGTATTTAAGTATATATGGAAAAATACTCGTGTTGTAAAATACTTGTAACTTTAATGTATCCTGTGGTCTCCGCCATTAGAGAGTTGTCATTGTGATAATACTACTACGCCCCTATCTTGCCGCCCTCCCCTGCGTGGGTGACTGTCAGTTCCTCAACACTCCCGTGCGTTTGTTTCAGTACTTGAGTTGAAGTTTATAACAGTTCCTCTCCCTTTTCAAGGAATTCTCTTAAAAGGAAGGAGACTTATTCCCCAAATAGTTCGGTATGTAGCGGAGTTATGGATTGTAATTCATCACAACTTTTATTTCCTTTTCTAACAGATAGCGGCGACGTAGAAAATAAGGCCGATGGCTTTGGCCGCTCCGATCAATGTCCTGCACTTCCTGTGGCAGCTCGTGAGCTGCCCACCTTACGAGGTAGTACTTGTTGCCGACCTTCAACTTGAACAAGGATTGTTGATGGGAAGCATAGAGTGCTGCCTGGAGGTTCACCTTCAGGGGTTGGAGAACCTTCCTTTACGAGGTAGTGTTAACCTTCCCCGGAGTTGGGATGCCCTCCCCCTTCCGAGGGAGAGCTTCCCTACTTCAGCCGTTCAGCAACCTTCCCTCTTTCGGGAAGAATGGCTGACAGCTCGACGAGATCTAATTCTGCTATCTCGTCCCTGAAGACTGTGCTTCTTCCCCTTAGCTGGGGAAAAGCAAGTCCAAGGCTTGTTCCTCCTTTGGGAGGAACTTCTCTCTCGTTCGTGAGAGAGATCGTTACGCCTACGCTTTTTTCCCATAGAGCTGGGAGAAAGCTTGTCTTAGGCGATGTCCTCCTTCGGGAGGACTTTTCTGTCATTCGCGAGCGAGATTATTATGCCTATGTTTTTTTCCCAAAGAGCTGGGAGAAAGCTGGTCTTAGGCAATGTTCTCCTTTGGGAGAACTCTCCTCTCATTCGCGAGGGAAAACTTATGTTCAGCTTTTGTGTTAAAGCTGCGGGTTGTTGCAGGCGCTGCAGCCCGTCGGTCAGGCCTGGAATCTGTTTCTGATGTCGAGGAGTTTGCAGATCCACAGGGCCAGTGGCAAAGCTTTCTTCGAAGCAGGTTTCCCCTTCGGGGGAACGAGTCTCATTCTCGAGAGAAGATCGCCTCTGGGCATCGGCGGTCCCCCTTACACTTATGGTTCTCCTCCAAGGGGGGAGCGAGAGCCTATTCTTAAGCGACCATCATCATCAAGAGTTTTATTCTTATGACAGAGAGTCTTTGGTGCGTGACACCAACTCTATGTTAAACCCTCAGGCTCGTTCAGCCCACTTCCTGTTTTCTAAGGACAGCAGTTGCCCACACCCTATCCTTAAGGGTAGACCTGTGCCACCCTTGCTTGCCAGGAAGCCTCTCACTGGCAAGAAGGTTGAGAAACCTGCCGAGGTTCCTAAACCCTGAGGGATGCCTGCTGCCTAGGGGTATCAGTCTCCCTACAGGTAACTATGACATAGTTCATTTGGGTTCGGATCAGGCTTCTGGTCTTGTGAACCCCGGTGGGTTCACACGAAATGATTCCTGAAGATTCCATCAGGAATCACCGACAGAGTTCCTGTGGGTTCTCGTCACAACCATCCCCTAGGGTGGAGCGAAATAGATTCATGATCCCTTAGGGTCATGAGAAAGGAATTCACAAAATAAATTCAGAACCCCTAGGTTCCCGCGATCAAAGTTTTTTTTTTATTTTTAAACTCTGGTCGACCTCCCCCCCCTCCCCCCTGGCCAATGGGATAGGCCTTCCAGCGTAGCGTGACTTGTTACGTCACTCTGTACTCCCAGCTGATTGGTCTCAGTCCTAACAGGTGGGTTTAGCTTACACCTGTGCCTCTATATCCATTTTGGTGCTATCCTTTGAATAGGATAGTACTGTACACTCTCATTGTGCCAATAGTGGAGAATGCAAGTATCCTTTCCAATGTATGATACTCTCTTAAAATTCTCTACCAGGTAAACCAACAAAACAACCATCAAAAGCCATAAAGAAAATCCCACCCTTAACTATGGACCCTTCAAACACTTGGATACGCTGACTCTTCCCTGGCACGGTTGATGACCTCTGCTAATTTGATTAGGGAAAATTCTGCTGATGACCTTGGAACTGGAAAGGACCATTCCACTGATATTCCAAAATCCAGTAGTTTGGGTAACACGAGGAAACTTTGAATCCTTCATGTTACCCAAATTCCAAGAGAGACAAACTATGATAATCTATATAAAGTATTTGAGTGCTATGGATGTATAAAAGAAATAAGGATGAAACTTGAAGGTGGAAAATGGGATTCATGGATATCTTACAGTAGTTATGAAGAAGCATTTAATGCAATAAGTAACATAAATAATATTAAGATTAATGACTTGAATGTCATGGCTGCTCTCTGCGATAATGTACCAAAGGATTTGGATGTATATAGGCCTGCTGACTGGTTGGAAAAAGATGCTGATTTAGTTACCCCTTCCCAGAGAAAGCCAAAACCACCAGTGTGGCTTTTAGCTGAATCAAAGGGGGTTACAGGGAATTATTTCAAAATATGCAAATAATTAAAAAAAAAAGTAGGAAGTATTGCACTGGGAGATATATCTCATTTTGGAAGAAATAGTTACCTTGTCAACGCCAAATCGAGCACACAATCTGTAATACTGTCCAACCTATAAACAACAAATGATGATATTAAGTTAGATGTCAAACCCCACCTGAATTGTAGCTATGTAATGGGAGTAGTTTTTAACAGAGATCTGCATGAATTTACAGAGGAGGTTTTGACCATGTGTCCACTAAATTTATGGAAAGTACACAAAGTCCCAGGTACATCAAAGATTATCCTTACTTTCCAGGATGCTGATGTACCTTTCCATATTATTGAAAATGAAATGATTAAAGTATGACCATTCTAGCAAAAGCCACTGCAATGTTTTAATAGTTTTAAATTTGGACACCTGTCTAAAGTTTGCCAAAATGAGAAAATGTTTGGTATTTGCTCTAAATCTTACCATGAAGAATGTGCACTTGGAGGCAGGTGTTTAAATTGCAACTTGAATCATAAATCCACAGACAAGAGCTTCGAGCTGTATATAAGTTGGAAGAAGCTGCCCTCAACAAATGTAATTTAGAGCATATTATTGTGGGACATGCCAGAAGACTGTTAAATAAATCAAATACCTATGCTAAGGCATTAAAATCAAACCCACCTAATACTGCCAATAGCTCTAGAAAAAGAAATATACCATCTGATAAAAGGCTGAATGACAAGGTAAGCATATTACCTCCTGAGGCTCTACCACGTTGTATTAACACTAGGGAATTGCCCATCTTTGTACAGCCTTCGTCCCCCATTACGAAAACTAGTACAAACCTCTCTCAGGCCATGTCCTTACCTTATTTGATGGAAGTTCCACTGTAAACCAACTTACCTGATGCACATATGGTGGGAAAGGTGGAAAAATAAGAATCTCGCCATCTATTAAATGCAAAAGAGAGAGACTTCCATCTCTCACCCCCTCCATTTGAAACATTTAAATTATGACATCAAATAGATTTGATGCTTTGTCTGTTGATGTTTCTAATGAACCGGAAGATAACTTGAATAAATCAGAAATTCAAGTAGAGGTCCACCATCCGCCTTAACAAATAGATCAAAAGGACAGAAAGAAAAAGACAAATGTAAAACCCAACATATGAAGACCATCTCTAAAGAAACCTACAGGAAATAATGTTAGATTAAAAACTGCTAATGGGAAGACCTAATCCAAGATGTCTTCCAGAAATAATCCATAGTTGTTCCGTAACCGAAATACAAACCACGCTATTTACATTGGGTATTACTTTCGGCGTAGCTGTAATGACGAACCATTAGATTTTAACAAGGGTTTCCTACCCCGCGCTAGTTAGCAGGGGTAGGGGGAGGGGTAGCTTGCTACCCCTCCCTCCCTCACACACCGGTGAAATGTCTCACTTCACTTTTGGCTCGGACAATGGACAGACGTTCCTGTCTTCGTCCTCGCTTGGCAGCCATTATTTGTTTTGTCTTTACTTAATCAATTACTTTTCTTTTACTCAATATATATGTAAACATTTTTTCGTGTTTATGTATATATTTGAGTATAGAAATCAGTAAGTTTCCTTTTCAGAGTTTGTGCTTGTGTGTGTAGTGTACGATATCTCCGTGGAGCCCTCGGCAGTTAGGCCACCACGGTGTAATTTTATGGGTCGCGATCGAGTTTGACTATGGTCTTTCTCTCTCTCTCTTTGAGGTCGTTCACCCTTTACTACGTTACCTTTACTACGTCTGAGTAGCTTCCTTCCTGTGTGGGTGGGGTTGCTACGCCGTACGTTTTGTCCCAATTAGTTTATGAATCTAATTGTATTTGTTGATTTTTCAGCTTTTGTAGAACGATTCCTTTCGGGGTTTTCGTTCTTTATTTAGTGTTCATTCATTTTTAAATTAGATAATTACATTGTTACATAATTATAATTGTTATAATTCTGTGTTGGTTACAGCTCTCCTTCCGTGAGTGTAAGTGGTTGTGAGGGCACGTGCCTGTTGTGTAATTCTTGTGTTCTTTTCCCTCGGGATTCCTCTTCGGAGCCTTCCCGGGGGAATGAATGTTAACTAATGATTTTTGTTTTTATTTTTCACAGTTACCGATCTAGTTCATTTCTGTAATGTGACAACGGAGTGAGCTGTCTTGTTGAGGCCTGGGGATTCGGCTGTTGCTGCCTCCCCTATAGATCTTCGTCAGGGGCGTGTCTCCTTCTCCTGGAAGTACTCCCGTGACGATTGACAGCTCTCCAGTTCATTTTAGAACACTCAGGAGGCTCGCCTCCTTGGGTGGGTAACTTTCCATACGAGGGAAGTTTTCCTGTCCAGGCTTGAGTTTTTTCCCCTTTGGGGGATTCTCCTCTTGCCTTTATTTCGTGTGACTATGCTCTTGGTGCTGAGCGGTCGCACCTGCAGTTACGCTCAAGGGGCTGGGCAACTGCAGGAGCCCCTCTTCGGAGGATTGCTCTTTTTAGGTCACTGGCTGACCCGTCTCTTCTACGAAGTGTTTCTCTTTCGTTCGCGAGGGAGTACACTCATAGAGACTCCTCTTCGGAGGACTCTTCTGCTGTTGTTGCTGTTGGCCTCCTTCGCCGTAAGGCTCACCGTCCGCTACGTCGTTAGGGCCTCCCGTCTCCCTATAAGGGTGCTAAGAGGCGCCCTTTTGAATCTTCTCCTTATGCAGCCTGCAGCTCCTACCTCCTTAGATCTCTCCGGGGATCGATCTCCAACGCCTTCCTGACCTTCCGCCCCTGGTGCAGATGGACAGCAGTCTGACCTCGTCATCCGACGGGCAACGGTCCCTTCGGGGCAAAGGGTTGCCTCCCATGGGGGTGCTTCCCTTGCGTGTCAGGGATCCCCTGCGCGCCCTTCTGCAGTGTTAGCGCACAGGCGCTCTCCTGTTCGTCAGCGCTCTCTTGATGATCATCGCTCCACTGCTCGCCAGCGCTCTCCTGAGGACTCCGAACATCCTGCTGTTCCTGTTGTGCGCCCTGCGCGCCATCGGTCTCCTGAGCGCTCTAGATCTCCTGCCCGTCAGAGCGCACCTGCGCTTCCAGTTCCTGATACGCGCCCTGTGCGCCCACGTTCGCCCGCGCGACCTAGAACTTCGGTTCAGGTCTTGGACAAGGACTCTTCTTCTCCTCGCCCTCGCGATCCGGCTCGTCAGCCTGCTCCAGCGCAGCAACGCTCGCGGTCGCCTTCGCGTGCTTCTAAGCTACTGTACGCACAGGATTCCACGCGTCGCCCTTCTGCTCGCCAGCGACCACAGACGCGTCAACGTTCGCCTGCTCGTCAGCGATCTCCTGCGCGTCAACGATCCCCAGCGCGTCGGCGATCCCATGAACATCCGCGATCTCCTGACCGCCCGCGTGATCTTTCGCCTGCGCGCAAGCACCACCATGTGCCAACGCGCCATCGCTTGCCTACGCGTTGGCGTTCACCAACACGCCATCGATTTCCTGCTCGCTATCGATCTTCCACACGTTACAGGTCCCCTGGACACCATCAGTAGCGATCTAGCGCTCGCCCGCTGTGGACCACGATCTCCGGTAGCTGAGTCTTGCCGTAGATCTTCCTCCTGCTCGCCAGCGCTCACCTTTACTTCTGTCCTTCTGTGCGCCAGCTTTCTTCAATCGCCAGCGCACATCTGCACGCCCTTTCCTGCCACGCACCAGTGGGTGCCAACGGTTTTTTCCTGACCGTCCAGGATCGCCTGATTGACAGCTAGCATCAGCGCTCACCTTCCTGATGCACCTGCGCGCCTTCTGATTAGTGCGATGCGCGCTAACCATCCCTAGTCTCTTACGCGTCAGCGATCTGCTACGCGCCCGTGCGATTCTTCGTCTGCGCGCTAGCGTTTTGTTAACGCACCACCGCTCGCCAACACGCCGTCGCTTGCCAACGCGCCTTCACTCGCATACGGGCCGTCGCCCGCCTACGCGGCATCGGTTTTCCGATTGCCTGCGCTTGCCCGCGCGCCTGCCCGACCACGTGCCTGCGCGACCGCACGCCCACGTGCCCGCGCACATGTGCTCCAATGTTTACCCGCGCGCGAACCGACGTCGTTCCATCGCGCGAACCGACGGCGTTCCATCGCGCGAACCGACGGCGTTCCATCGCGCGAACCGACGGCGTTCCATCGCGCGAACCGACGGCGTTCCATCGCGCGAACCGACGGCGTTCCATCGCGCGAACCGACGGCGTTCCATCGCGCGAACCGACGGCGTTCCATCGCGCG
Source organism: Palaemon carinicauda (assembly GCF_036898095.1). Lineage (NCBI taxonomy): Eukaryota > Metazoa > Arthropoda > Malacostraca > Decapoda > Palaemonidae > Palaemon > Palaemon carinicauda. The sequence continues at coordinate 82,235,919 of NC_090732.1, read as the reverse complement.
AACCGACGGCGTTCCATCGCGCGAACCGACGGCGTTCCATCGCGCGAACCGACGGCGTTCCATCGCGCGAACCGACGGCGTTCCATCGCGCGAACCGACGGCGTTCCATCGCGCGAGCGCCAGCTCGATTCCTGCAGTAAGCCATCGCTTGCCTACGTGTCATTGCTCGCCTGTGAACTGTCGGATTCCGACCGTCACCTCTCGCCCTTCCAACCACGCCCGCCCTCCTTCTGCGCTCCCTCGCGCACTTTCGTCTGCGCTCTTGCGTGCCCGCGCACAGGCGCTTCCACGTTCGCCCACGCGCGAACCATTTATTTATCATCGCGCGAGCGCTAGGGCAATTACTACCGCGATTCCTGTCGGGGTTTCGCAACACGGCCAGCCTGGCGAGTCTTCTGGAGCGCGTATTTCCAGAACACGGTCTCCACCCCGTAAACGCGAGCATGGCTCGTGCTAGAGCAGGAAGAATCTTCAGGGAGGTCTGTGCAACATTCTTCTTTCCAGAACCTGGGTTAGTCCTTTCTCTTCGTTATTCCCGGGAAGGGTCTTGCCAGGGAGTTTTCCTTTCGAGATTTCTCCGTTGGCCAAGGGGTGACTGGTTTAGCCCTTCCTCTTCACCTCTCGTGGAAGGGGCTTACCAGGCCTTTCCCTCCTCGGTTGCGACCCGAGGTTTTGTACTAGGAAGCCCCAGGAAGATCTTGGGTACTTTCCTCCTCTCGGGCTCAAGCACCTTTGCGTTCCGTCGCCAAGTTTCGAACTTGCGGGCAACCTCGATGTTGGAGCATCTAGACGCAGTGTCCGAGGGCTTCCTCTCGGGTGTCTCATCCGTGATTGTCGACAAGCTCAGACACTCTTCCATCCTTGGGAAGAGCTTGTTTTGAGCCCAAGGACATAGAAATGGACTGTTGTTGGGCGAAGGAAGTCTAATTTCGTTTTCACTCCTCCAAGGCGCTTACTTCCAGACCCTGCAGGCCTCTGACGCCTCTTCATTCAGCCTCGTCAGCCTAAGTTATCGGAATCGGCTACGGCACCTAAGACAAGATGTACAATAGCAGTCTCCTCCTGTCAGGGACAGGTAGCACGGGAGGCTCTCCCGGGGGGGTATAATCCTAGAGGGACCGGCAAAGTTCACAAACTCTAGGATTGGCAATTCCCCTTGTAGGTCTCACGCTGGGGGGATGCCTAAGGTTACTGGTCCGGATAACAGCCTCCCGATACCGATTCCTGCACGATCTCCGTGATCAGCCAAGGATATCGCGCCTCGCTCTTACCATCTCTCCTTCACTGTCAGCGAATCCAGTGTCACTGAGCCTCTATGCCATGGGGTCAGCAAGAGGTTTGCCCGTTGGGCAGAAGGATCCATGCCTTAGGAGAAGGTCCTTCATAAGATCGTCGACGGCTTCCCCCCCGGCTTCTTCGGTCGATCCTTTCTTCTGGGAAAGCATCTGAGTCGGGAGTTTCGTCGACCTCTCAGCTCTGATCAAGTTTGTCGAACAAACTTCGTCCAGCGTGGAACAGCAGAGTCGATCAGACTGGTAACGAGGCTGCAGGACTCCTTAGGCCCTGGATCGGAAGGACGGGTACTTCCAGGTTCCATTCCATCCATCTTCCAGGAAGCTCTTGGAATTCAGCCTAGACTACAGATGTTCCTGCTTAAGATGCGGTGTGGCGATCCCGCCGCGGCATCGCAGGTTTTTCCCCAGAGAACTCTCCCTGCTTTCCTCATGGCTGCTCAGGAGCAGGCTTCTGCCTCCTTCGCTTTTTGGAGGTCTGGTCAACTCCGGTAAGCTCGGGTTTGACCTTCCTCAACACCGGGACAAGCTTCCGGGTCTTTACCAAGAGTGAGGGATCATGGTAATTTGCTAGGAGCCTTCTCTACTTCTGCCTCAACATCTGGAGTATCTAGCCATGATTTTGACTCCTTCTCCGAGCCTTCCCTTCAGTTGACTGTGGCAAGGCTGAGGAGAGTCGCAGTACCTGTTCTCAGTCAAGGAGAGCTTTCAGCCCTATCTTGGAACGTTTCCTGGGTCTCTTTTCCTCATTGACCCGTCTAGTTCCGAACGGTCGCCTCAGGATAGGTTCCCTGTGAGACGGCCCAGGTTCCGGTGGTATCCAAGCAACGATTAACCGGACTTTCTAGTCCCTATGGGACCAGCGGAACGCTTAGACCGGCAATGGGTGTTGACCTATGGAACCTCTTGCATGGGAGTGGATATTCTCGTCTTTTCCCCACATTTGATGCTGTTCTCGGACTCGTCAAAGAAAAGGGGGGGGGGGGGGGGGGGCATGTTTCTGGTTCAGGCCTATGGTCAGGACCTGAAAGGTACCTCCCCATCATTCAGGCAGGCTTAGGGGCCGTAGTCTGGTCCCTCTACAGATCCTACAGACCCTGCCGAGTCGCTCCGTGCGCGACATCTTCATGGTATTGGCGTATTCCAACCAGCAGGGAGGCGCATTTTCATACTTTCGCATCTTGCAGTAGAGATACTGAGATGATCCGAGGTCCTATCAATTCCACATTCCGGGCAGAGGAATGTTCTCTCCAACTATCTGAGCAGAGCCTCACAGATAGAGAGTACCTGGGGGTCTTTGGCTTATAGTAACCAGCAAGTCCTGGCCTGGGGGATCTGATCACGACAGCCTGGAACTTCAAACTTCCGCTGTTCTTCCCCCCAGTCTCAGACCCCAAGACTCTTTGGCAAGATGCTTTCCGGTGACGGTGGGACAACATCGACGCCTGCGTATTCCCACCATCGTTGTCTGTTGAGAATGGGTCTCAACAAGACCAGGTTGTCTGTCAACCTTTCGATGGCCCTGAGAGCTCCGCTGTGACTATACGCAGAACGGTTTCTGGACCCTCTGCTTCTCATGACGGAACTCCCGGGAGAGCTTCTTCCACGACACAGGCTACTCAAACAACCACACTACAACATCTTTCACGAGCCGTTGCATTGCTTCGGCTTCACGCCTGGAGACACTACGCCGCCGCCTCAAGAAGAGACAACCCGCTACAGTCGCGGAGCGAAGGTCGCGTCACCTGGGATATTCATCCGCAGGGGTCTACCAGGCGAAGTGGAGAGTCTTCTGTGGTTGGTGTCGTGGGAGAGATACCTCTTCCCTTGAGGCCTCTTCTCCAGCAAACCGAGTTATTGCTTTTCGGCGGGAGGAAACTCTTTTCCGCTCTCGGCAATGAAGCCTATCGCTCAGCCTTTCCCTGGCCTTCAGGCTGAAAGGAATAGATTTTTTCCTTCCCGCTGGACCTTTCTTCGCTCATGCGAAGCTGCGAACGTCCCGGCCCCCAGTCGGAGTGAGTCCTCCTCCATGGAGCATGGTTCGGACTCTTTAGTCCCTTAAGAGATCTTCTCAAGAACCATTACGTCAGGCCTCTGATCGTATTCCGTCTTGAGGGACAGTGCTCCTGGTCACTCTGGCCTCGGCCAGGGTGTAAGCAATCTTCATGGTCTCGTACGACTCCGCCCTTTCAGGAGAATTAGGGAAGGCAACATTCAGGTTCGCTCCTGAGTTGTTTTCTAGACTCAGAATCTTGGAGTCCCGGTCCTCCGGTTCGACTCCTTCAAGATTTCGAGTCTCCGTTCTGTATCAGATGACCCAGACCTTCTCCTTCTTGCCAGTAAAGGAATTGAGGGGTTATCTTTGGGAACAGCTGCAGTCTGTCCTCTCGTGCAAGCCGGTTTGGGAGCACAGGGAGGACACAGGGGAGAGTCACCAGTATACCTCTTCAACTCGGACTCAAGGGCATTCATCTCGACCTGAATCCAGACCCTTCCCCGTCACGTCGCCCTACAGCATGATGTCGGATACATCGCAACGTCCCTCACCTTCGAGTAGATCTACTCTGACGCAGGTGCTAGAAGCTGGAGTCTGGAAGCGTCTAATGACCTTCGCAGCCCGCTTCCTGCAGGACGTGACCCACAGGAGTATCGATACGTTTATATCGCTCTGTGGTGGCTACACAACAGCTGGTCCTAACCTCAGGCTCCTTTTTGGACAGGTAGGAGAAGGTTGAGGGCATTGTTATCAGGTTTTAGTCTGCATGAACGAAAGAAGTATGTCTGGCCCTTACTTCTTTCTTCATCGTCCCCTCTACTGGGGAAGCAGCATCCTGGTCTCTGCATAGCTGACCTCAAACCTCTGCAGGTAAACCATGCTTCCTTGTGTTCCGAGTATTGAGTCAATACTGTCGCGTCCCCCATACCGTGACGAGGTGGTATTGGGAACGTCCTAACCCAGAGTTCCTTCTGGACCTCCAGGTCAACTGCCTAGGATGGGTCACACTTTCTTCCTTCACACACAAGCTTATGTAGGCCACATGTTTCCTTGCGGAGCAAGAAACTTGTGAGGTGCAGGGACTCCTTTTCTCGAGTGCGACTCACTCGGATTCTGAGTCCCCGGGTAAGCCAAAGCCAGTATGGCTGGGGACTTTCCACTCTTCCTAAGGGGTTAGTCACCTAATGTAAATAGCGTGGTTTGTATTTCGATTACGGAACAAATGACAAATTCGGAGATAATTTGTATTTTTCCTAACCATACAAACCTTAGCTATTTACACATATTTATCCGCCAGCCCTGTCCCCCAAGTCAAGTCCTACCTCTAAGTGAAGTGAGACATTTCACCGGTGTGTGAGGGAGGGAGGGGTAGCAAGCTACCCCTCCCCCTACCCCTGCTAACTAGCGCGGGGTAGGAAACCCTCGTTAAAATGTAATGGCTCGTCATTTCAGCTACGCCGAAAGTAATACCCAATGTAAATAGCTAAGGTTTGTATGGTTAGGAAAAATACAAATTATCTCCGAATTTGTCATTTTTCTCCTCCATTTTGCAATGGAATTGTCAGAGTTTAGGGGCCAACTATGAAGAACTTAAGCTCCTAATTCATGAGCATTCCCCCATAATTGTATGTCTACAGGAAAGCAAGCTTGATGCTAATAATCCTTGTCCTCGAGAGTATGTTAGCTATAGAACACCATATTGTGACGGGCCGAGAGAAGGCACCAATGTGATGAAGGAGAGAGGTGGGAGGTGGGAGGAGCGAAGATACAAGCACAAAATGAACTATGTACGATCGTGTGACACACGGTTGGTACATGGCTCCCCCCCTTGGTGAGAGGCGTGGGGGTGGGGGGGGGGTGGAAGGCAGGAGGAGCGGGTCACTCCGGGGTCACCAATGTGACGAAGGAGGGAGGCGGGAGGAGCGAAGATACAAGCACAAAATGAACTATGTACGATCGTGTGACACACGGTTGGTACATGATAAATAGATGCCCTGAAGCTAGAGAGGTAGTAGTAAAAACTGCGCCGATTAGTGGCAGTGAGTGGCTTTAGAAGTCGTTGGTTTGGGTGCGAGCGAGTGGTGGATGGGTGGTTTTATTGCTGCTCCGGCTCGTCACGGGGTAGGCGAGTGTGTCTTACGGCATTCATAGGCGAGTGTGTCCTACGGCATTCATAGGCCTACGGCATTCATAGGCGTGTGTGTCCTACGCCATTCATAGGCGTGTCCTACGGCATTCATAGGCCTACGGCGTTCATAGGCGTGTATGTCCTACGGCATTCATAGGCGTGTGTGTCCTACGGCATTCATAGGCCTACGGCGTTCATAGGCGTGTATGTCCTATGGCATTCATAGGTGTGTGTGTCCTACGGCATTCACGTCAGCTTCGGATGAAGTTGAATAGGTGTCCTCTTCGTCACGGGTGGAGGCGTTGATGGAGGTTTTGAAGGTCATGAAGTGGCTGTCCATAAGGGCACGAAGTAGGTTCACCTCACGAGGAGAGTCGTCTGCGGCAGGTTGCAGGCGAGGGATACTGGTCATTTTCCCGAGGGTGAGCGAAGCCCTTTGGTCCCCCAACGGTTGTTGAGAGAGCTGAAAAGGCGTTGCTATACGGGCGGCTGGCGACGGCGAGTACTGCTGCAGAAGGTATGCGTTGACGGCGTCATAGTAACGGTGAGAGGGGTGGGGGGGTGGGGGTGGGGAGGCAGGAGGAGCGAGTCGACTTACGGGGTCACCAATGTGACGGGCCGAGAGAAGGTTGTGACTCAAAGACAGGATGAAAGCAACTGAGTGAGTTTATTGTAGAACATTCTCCTTTATATACAAAATCTCAAAGCAACAAGAATTTTCATGTTCCAATATCGACACTGTTACAGAGGAGAAAAGCAGACATCGATTTTTCAGGTTCTTTTTAGTGCGAGGGGAGAGCGAAGATACAAGCACAAAATGAACTATGTACGATCGTGTGACACACGGTTGGTACATGGCTCCCCCTCTAAAAATGACATACTGAACATGTTAAATAGGTGCCCTGAATCTGGAGAGGTAGTAGTAAAAACTGCGCCGATTAGCGGCAGTGAGTGGCTGTAGAAGTCGTTGGTTGAGGCGCGAGCGAGTGGTGGATGATGGGTGGCTTTGTTGCCGCTCCGGCTCGTCACGGGGTAGGCGAGTGTGTCCTACGGCATTCATAGGCGAGTGTGTCCTACGGCATTCATAGGCGAGTGTGTCCTACGGCATTCATAGGCGTGTGTGTCCTATGGCATTCATGTCGGCTTCGGTTGAAGTTGAATAGGTGTCCTCTTCATCACGAGTGGAGGCGTTGATGGAGGTTTTGATGGTCATGAAGTGGCTGTCCATAAGGGCGTCGGCGTTGGTCATTAAGTCCTTTATGGGTAGGTAAACTATCGACATCGGGTATGGCAGCGCGTACAGGATTGGGTAAACGGCTTACTCAAAGGGCACGAAGTAGGTTCACATCACGAGGAGAGCCCACTTCTCGTCCGTCCAGCGAGGTTAAGCAATGTCGGTTCTGGTCGGTACTTGGATGGGTGACCACCTGGGGGCGCCAGATTCTGTTGCCTCCTCCTCCGAGCCTTCCCTTTAGTTGACTGTGGCAAGGCTGAGGAGAGTCGTAGTACCTGTTCTCAGTCAAGCAGAGCTTTCAGCCCTACCTTGGAACGTTACCTAGTTCTCCTTTCCTCATTGACCCATCTATAGTTCCGAACGGTCGCCTCAGGATAAGTTCCATGTGGGGCGGTCCAAGTTCCGGTGGTGTCAGGCAACGATTAACCGGACTTTCTGGCCCCTATGGGACCAGCGGAACTATTAGACCTGCAATGGGTGTTGACCTATGGAACCTGTTGATGGGAGTGGATATTCTCGTCCTTTCCCCACATTCTTGATGCTGTTTTCGGACTCGTCAAAGAAAAAGGGGGGGGGGGCATGTTCCGTTCCAGGCCTATGGTCAGGACCTGAAGGATACCTCTCCATCATTCAGGCAGTCTTAGGGGCCGTAGTCTGGCCCCTCTACAGATCCTACAGCTCCTGCCGAATCGCTCCGTGCGCGTCGACTTCATGATTCTGGCATGTTTTAACCAGCAGGGGACGAATTTTCACACCTTCACATCTTGCAGTAGAGATACCGAGATGATTGGGATACTCTCAATACCACCATCGGCTCTCTCTTTCCAGGCAGAGGAATGTCCTCTCCGACTATCCGAGCAGAGCCTCGTAGAGAGAGAGTACCTGGGGGTCTTTGGCCTTGAGTAACCAGCAAGTCCTGGTCTGGGGGACCTGATCGCGACAGCTTGGAACCTCAAGCTTCCGCTGTTCCTCCCCCCAGTCTCAGACCCCGAGACTCTGGCAAGATGCATTCCGGTGATGGTGGTACAACTTCGACGTCTGCGTCTTCCCTCCTTTTTGTCTGTGGAGAATGGGTCTCAACAAGACCAGGTTGTCTGTCAACCTTTCAATGGGAGAGCTCCACTGGGACTATGCACAGAACGGTTTCTGGACCCTCTGCTTTCCCTGACGGAACTCCCGGGAGAGCTTCTCCCACGGCACAGACTACTCAAGCAACCACACTGCAACATCTTTCACGAGCCGGGGCGTCGCTTCGGCTTCATGCCTGGAGACACTACGCCTCCTCCTCAAGAAGAGACAACCCGCTACAGTCGCGGGACGGAGGTCGTGTCACCTGGGATAGTCATCCGCAGGGGTCTTCCAGGCGAAGTGAAGAGTCTTCGGTGGTTGGTGCCGTGGGAGATATACCTCTTCCCTTGAGGCCTCTTCTCCAGCAATAACGATCTTATTGCCTTTCGGCGGGAGGAAACTCCTTTCCGCTCTCGGCAATGAAGCCTGTCGCTCAGCCTTTCCCTGACCTTCAGGCTTAAAGAAATAACTTTTTCCTTCCCGCTGGATCTTTCCTCGCTCATGCGAAGCTACGAATGTCCCTGCCCTAGTCGGAGTGAGACCTCCAACTTGGAGCATGGCTCGGACTTTTTAGTCCCTTAAGAGATCTTCTCAAGACCCTTTACGACAGGCCTCTGATTGTATTCCGTCTTGGGTCTCCTGCTCACTCTGGCCGCGGCCAGTGGGTAAGCAATCTTCTTGGTCTCGTACGACTCTGCCCTTTCTAAGGAAGGGGGGAAGGCAACATTCAGGTTCGCTCCTGAGTTGTTGGCTAGACTCAGAATCTTGTGGGCCCGGGCCTTCGGTCCAATTTCTTCAAGATTTCGAGTCTCCATTCTGTATCTGATGTCCCAAAAACTTCTCCTTCTTGCCAGTAAAGGAATCGAGGGCTTAGCTTTGGGAACAGCTGCAGTTTGTCCTCAGTTGCAGCCGATCTGGGAGCACAAGGAGGACACTGGGGAGAGTCACCAGTATACCTCTTCAGGTCGGACTCAAGGACATTCATCTCGACCTGTCTCCAGACCCTCCCCCGTCACGTCGCCCTACAGCACGATGTTGGATACATCGCAAGCAACGTCCCTCGCCTTCGAGTAATACTACTCTGTGACGCAGGTGCTACAAGCTGGAGTCTGGAAGCGTCTAATGACCTTCGCAGCCCGCTTCCTGCAGGGCGTGACCCACAGGAGTTTCGATACGTTTTCTATCGCTCTGTGGTGGCTACACAACAGCTGGTCTAACCTCAGGCTCCTTTTTGGACTGGTAGGAGAAGGTTGAGGGCATTGTTATCAGGTTTTAGTCTGCATGAACGAAAGAAGTATGTCTGGCCCTTACTTCTTTCTTCATCATCCCCTCTACGGGGAAGCAGCATCCTGGTCTCTGCATAGCTGACCTCGAACCTCTGCAGGTAAACCATGCTTCCTTGTGTTCCGAGTATTGAGTCAATACTGTCGCGTCCCCCATACCCTGACGAGGTGGTATTGGGAACGTCCTAACCCAGAGTTCCTTCTGGAACTCCAGGTCATCTGCCTAGGACGGGTGACACTTCTTCCTTCACACACGAGCTTATGTAGGCCACACGGTTCCTTGCGGAGCAAGGAACTTGTGAGGTGCAGGGACTCCTTTTCTCGAGTGCGACTCACTCGGATTCTGAGTCCCCGGGTAAAGCCAAAGCCAGTATGGCTGGGGACTTTCCACCCTACCTAAGGGGTAAGTCATCCAATGTAAATAGCGTGGTTTGTATTTCGGTTACGGAACAAATGACAAATTTGAAGATAATTTGTATTTTTCCTAACCATACAAACCTTAGCTATTTACACATATTTGCCCGCCAGCCCTGTCCCCCAAGACAAGTCCTACCTCTAAGTGAAAGAGCATTCACCTGTGTGTGAGGGGGGGGAGGGATAGCAAGCTACCACTCCCCTACCCCCCTGCTAACTAGCGCGGGGGTAATACACCCTCGTTAAATTCTAATGGCTCGCCATTTCAGCTGCGCTAAAAGGTAAACCCAATGTAAATAGCTAAGGTTTGTATGGTTAGGAAAAATACAAATTATCTTCAAATTTGTCATATTTTTGGATGCTGAGGATATTAATTATTTAATATTTCTTTTTAGATTTTATCACCTAGGCTATTTGTTGTTTTCCTTGTGTTTTATGTATAAATTTGCTTTGCAGTTGACAAAAGTGTTTTCGGATGATGAAGCCTTGATAAACAAGAAGGTACCCAGGGAACTCTTATTACAGTAAGTAATGCATGAAAATACAGCTTGAATATGCATGTTTTTACTCTAATTACAAGTATATTTTTTACTAGAAATACTACCATGATGCCTATTCCATTTATTCATTAAAATTCCAAATCTCTTATTACTAATACAATACATGTAGTATGATGTCTGTACTGAGGAGGCAAGCTGAACATTATATTAAAATGATAATAAAAGAAAATTTTTAAATATGTAACTTCCCTGGTAGTTACATATAAATAGCTTAAATCCCGCGTTTCGATGCGGCACGACAGAAATTCAACTTCGCGGCAATCGCCGCCATGACAGTAGGTGGTCATACATGAGCGCCATCTCTCAAAGGTTACCAGAACCATCCCCAACCTCTTCTATGCTCCCCAACCCCTGGGAGAAGGAAAGTCGAAAGGCGAAGGGAGATATCAGACCTTGATCAGCGAACTAATGTCCCCTCGATCGTTTCTGTTGTTGTATCCAGTACGCTCATCCTCGCCATTGGAAAGGCGAGGTAAAAGTGTTATCCTCGCCGTCAGTTGACGCGAGACTGGCGTTTTACGTTTTCCCGTCCCGCTAGACAAGAGAGTGGCTCGTCATGGGTCTGAGCGTCGAGATCGCTCCCTCACAGCGATCTGGAAGCGTTTTCGGGAGGCGACATAGTTCTTGTCGGTCCCTCACAGCACACCCTCTTAATGAGAGAATGCCTTGATGAAGTCATTGAGCTTCAGCACGGCATTTCATTCCCGTGCTGAATCTTGGTGACGGGCAAGAGGGCTCTCGAACTTCGGGAAATTGCTCCCCCAGTTCGAATCTAAATTTCTCTCTTTCATCTTTTTCTTCTGCTTGATATTACTTCGACCTTCTCCTAATTTTATCAAATTTCCTTTCTTTCATCTTGCTGTCCTATCTCTATGATTATTATTTTTCTTAGTTATATATATATGTAGATGTATGCATATATATATATATATTTATTTATTTTATTTGTTCATTTATTTATTTATCTATTTTTTTTTCTATTTTATTTAAATGGCGTGGATATTTCCACATTCGTTATTACTGCCTGCTTAGATGAATGGGAGAAGGGATCACGGTTGGGAGGTATTCGCATTCAAAGCTATATATGAGAGTATTGGATGATCTCAGCCATCCCAAAGATGGTTTGGACCTTTTTGGCGGAACTACTCTCAAGGGTTGGGTCATCGGAATCCAGGGGGATCCAATCCTTGAGGTGGGACTCTTGGCTTTTGGCCGGAAGCCCATCATTACAGATATGGGGAGGATGATTCCATATTACTTTGGTCTCAGTCCTAACAGGCGGGTTTAGCTTACACCTGTGCCTCTATATCTGTTTTGATGCTATCCTTCGGGTAGGGTATGGAGTGGACCATCGGGGAAATATACTCTCATTGTGCCGATAGTGGAGAATGCAAATTTCCTTTCCAACGTATGATACTTTCTTATAATTCTCAAGCAGGTACCCCAACAAAACAACAAAAAACCTGAAAATCCCACCCTTAAATATGGACCCTTCAAATACTGACTCCCCATCCCCTGGATTTGCTGACTCCCCCCCCCCCCCCGGCACTGTTGACGACTTCTGCTACTGTAATTAAGGAAAACTCTGTTTACGACCTTCGAACTAAAAAGGACCACTCTACTGATGTTAAAAAATCTAGCAATTTGGGTAACACAGGGAAACTACGATTCCTTCATGTTTTCCAAATCCCATTAGAGACAAATTATGATGATATATATAGAGCATTTGAGTGCTATGGATTGATAAAGGAAACAAGGATGCGACTTGGAGATGAAAAATGGGACTCTTGGATATCTTTTGAAAGTCATGATGAAGCGTTTAATGCCACAAGTAATATTTGTAGTATCAAAATTAACGAATTGAACATCATGGGAGCTCTTTGTGATAAGGTCCCAAAGGAATTGGATGTGTACAAACCTGCTGATTGGTTTGAAAAAGATAGAAATGTACCCATGCCTTCACAGAGAAAACCCAAACCACCAATGTGGCTCTTAGCTGAACCTAAAGGGATAATAGGGAATTATTTTAAGATATGTAAGTTTATCCAAAAAAAAGTAGGAACCATAGCACCTGGAGATATATCTCGTTTTGGGAAGAACAGTTATCTCATCCATGCCAAATCTTCGACTCAGTCTGCAATACTGTCTAACTTACAGACAGGCAGTGATGAAATTACATTGGAAATGAAACCTCATCTAAATTTTAGTTATGGAAGGGGAGTGGTCTTTAATAAGGACCTATACGAATTTACAGAGGAGGAGATACTTTCTATGTGTCCATTAAATGTATGGAAAGTGCATAAGGTTCCTGGAACTTCAATGATTATACTTACTTTCCAGGATGCTGATGTACCTTTCCATATTTTTATTGAAAATGAAAGGATTAAAGTTCGGCCTTTCAAACAAAAGCCCCTGCAATGTTTTAATTGTTTTAAATTTGGACACCCATCCAAAGTTTGCAAAAATGGAAAAATGTGTGGTATTTGCTCCAAAACTTATCATGGAGAATGTACACTTGAGGCCAGGTGTTCAAATTGCAATTTGAATCATAAATCAACTGATAGGAGATGCGAACTGTATAAGTTGGAGGAAGCTGCCCTAAACAAATCAAGTTTAGAACACATAAGTGTGGGACATGCAAAAAGAATGTTGAATAAATCAACCAGCTATGCAAAGGCCTTAAAATCAAAGGTAAATTTACCACAGGAGACAGCAACCCCACCTAGCACTGCCAGTAATTCTAAGAAAAGAAATACAACCTCTGATGATAAAGTACTGCATGACAAAGTAATCGTATTGCCTTCTGAGGCTTTGCCACAGCGTATTAAAAATGGGTCATTGCCCATTTCTGTACAGCCTTCGTCCCCCATTACCAACAATAGTACTAACCTCTCCCAGGCCATGTCCTTGCCTGATTTGATGGAGATGCCACCTGACACCAAGTTACCAGGTGCACCTGTATTGGGGAAGGTGCAAAAACCTGGTAGCTCAAAACCTACTAATCGGAAAAGAGAGAGACCTCCATCTCTCTCGCCCCCTTCCATAAGAAATATCAAAATTATGACTTCAAATAAATATGATGATTTGTCTGTTGATATTTCTGATCTGGAAGTCAATTTAAATAAATTGGAAATTCAAGTGGAGGTCCACCAACCTCCTCAACAATCAGATCAAAAAGACAAAAAGAAAATCATAAATTCTAAACCCAATCTATCAAGACCTTCTTTAATAAAACCACCTAAAAATAGTGTTAGATCAAAAACTGCTAATGGGAAGACTCCATCCAAGGGGTCTACCAAATTATAAACCATAGTTTTTTCCTCCATTTTGCAATGGAATTGTCAGGGTTTAAGGGGCAAATATAAAGAACTTAAGCTCCTTATTCATGAGCATTCCCCCATAATTATTTGTCTACAGGAGAGCAAACTTGATCATAATACCCCTTGTCCTCGCGAATACATTAGTTATAGGACACCATATGATCACCAAGTGGGGAGCCATGGCGGAAGTCTCATATACGTTCGTCGAGATGTTCCCCAAGTTTCTCTGTCTATTCGTACACCTCTGCAGGCAGTGGTTGTACTGATCAACATAGGGCGAAAATATACAATTTGTTCTCTGTACTTGCCTCCAAATGATAACATTTTGTATGACAACTTAGTGGAGGTGATTCAACAACTCCCTCAACCTTTTCTTTTACTTGGAGATTTGAATGGTAGACATCCTTTGTGGGGTGATGTTTTAGCAAACACGAGGGGAAATATCATATCCTCAATTGTGGAAAATGAAGATGTGGGACTCCTTAATACAGGAGAGCCCACACACTTTCATGTCCATACAGGTACCTTGTCATGTATTGACCTAGCAATCGTAAGCTCTAATTGCCTAATCGACTTCAATTGGAGAACATTAGATGATTGGCATACTAGTGATCACGCACCAATCATTATAAACACCAACAATGGTCCACCTTTACAGGGATCGCCAAGATGGAATCTTGACAAGGCGGACTGGGATAAATTTCGTGAGCTAAGCGAAATTGAGGGGGATGCAGGACAAGTTGAAAATATCGATGATGCCATAGACTTACTGAATGGAACTCTCCATACAGCAGGAGTCAATTCAATTCCAAAAACAACAGGGTTATTCAAACGACGACCAGTCCCGTGGTGGTCTTCAGAACTAACTGCCCTGCACAGAGCCACAAGAAGATCTTTAACACGATTGCGTAAACGCAGAACTGATGAGAATTTAATTATGTACAAGAAATGTAGAGCACAGTTCCGTCGTGCCATGAAAGAAGCAAGGCGCCAGTCATGGATGTCTTTTGTTTCCTCCATTAACAGTAGAACACCACCATCTTCTGTGTGGAGGAAAGTAAAAAAGATAGCTGGCAAATTCACCCCCAACCCACCACCAGTGTTGAAGGTGAATGGCCAGTATGTAACTGAAGCAAAGGAAGTTAGGAATGCCCTGGCTAATCATTTTTCAAATGTATCCAGCAAGTATGAAGGAGCCCCTGGTCACCAGTATAGGAGCGCTGAAGAAAAGAAAATTTTAAATTTTGCAACAAGAAGGGAAGAGTCGTATAATTCTCCTTTCACTGAAAGAGAATTTGATTCCGCACTTGCTCATTGCAATGATACAGCCCCTGGACCCGATGGAATTCCATATGCAATGATTAAACATGTACATTTTAATACAAAGCTATTTATTTTAAGTATTATTAATAGAATATGGCATGATCATAGTTACCCAAGTGTTTGGGAACTAGCCATTATTTTAGCCTTTTTAAAACCCGGTAAAGACAAGTTTTTAGCAGCAAACTATCGTCCTATTGCATTGACATCTTGTTTATGTAAAATCATGGAGAAGATGGTCAATGCAAGGCTGATGTGGTACCTTGAAAAGAAAGGTATTTTATCACCGATTCAATGTGGATTCCGAAAAATGCACTCAACGACTGATGTGTTGATACGACTAGAGTCTTCTATTTGTGAAGCCTTTGCTTCCAAACAGCACCATGTTACAGTATTTTTTGACCTTGAAAAGGCATATGATACCACATGGAGATATGGTATACTTAAAACCATTCATGAATTGGGATTGAGAGGAGAGCTGCCACTATTTATTCAGGCATTTCTTTCACGTAGAGTTTTTCAAGTGAGAGTTGGGGAAACACTATCTGAGAGTAAGTGCCAGGAAGAAGGAGTTCCTCAGGGTAGTGTGCTGAGTGTAACCCTTTTTGCACTAGCAATTAATGGGATATCCTCAGCCATTCCCCAGGATGTTCTCTCAACATTATTTGTGGATGATCTCTCAATATCATTTGCTGGCACCAGAATGGCAATGGTTGAGAGAAAAATCCAACTCTCTATTGATAAAATTATCCAGTGGGCTGACATGAATGGATTTAAGTTCTCGACAAGTAAAACTACCGTTGTCCATTTTTGTCGTATCCGGGGAGTACATCCAGACCCGGATATATACATTAAAGGTCAACGGATACCATGTGCAAGAGAAGCTAAATTTTTAGGTTTGATATTTGATTGTAGGCTGACATGGGTTTCTCACTTAACCCGAGAAATGCGGCAATGTCATTTTACTACAGTCCCGTGGTGCGGCTATCTTGACAAAAATACAATGTGTCAGAATCTAACCCATGGCTATACCAATGTTTTTGTAATAACTTCGCGCGTGTATCATCCAAATATTTTATCCTACATCTTGTTTGTTATTTTTTTATAAACAATCAAAGTTAATTTTTAAGCGCGACGTGGAATCTTGCGTGATGGCCAATGGGTGAGTCTGGATTGTCTTTCATTGGTAGGGGGAATGGGAAGTATGTTGGGTATCACCCACGATATCAGGGGACTGTTTGCGCCCGGTAGAGGTTAGCGATTTTTATTTACTACATTCCGTACTATGTAATGAAGGTTTTAGGCTATTTTTAACAAATAGCCTTTACTATATATTGAAAAGTGTCGTGATAAAAAAAAAAACTTTATTTTCAAATCCTATGATATAGAAGTGTATCTATTCCTGAAATAATAATGATAATTTTAGTTGATGTAGTAACATTTACTATTTACAAACACTTTATTTGCTTCGTTGTTTTCCTTTATCTATTCATAAAGTGACTATTGTTACCATTGCAATTATTTTAAATCTGTTCAAAATAATATATCATATTTAGAGAGAATATATATTTTTGCTTACAATTTTGATAAACCAACTTAGCATATTTGAAGGAACAAATTGATTAAAAGTAATGCAATATCATAGTCTTTTACAAATATATATATTAGTTGTAACCTAAAATGTCATAATATTTAAAGTACATAAGAGAGCAATAATTATATCATATTGAAAACATGATAATTATTATTGGAATCTTGTATAGATAAACATAGTAACTAATAAACTCATGACCTGCCCTATGTGTTCAGACTAATGACAAAAGGTTTTTATGATATTTTTAAGCATTGTATATAGTAATGCGTATATCTATAGCATCACCGCATATTAAAATATACAGTATTTACGGTATATACAAAAGATATAGAAATTCTTATTGTGGATATACATAATGAAAACAGGCTATATAAAAAATTTCTTAAAAAGATTATCTCTCTCTCTCTCTCTCTCTCTCTCTCTCTCTCTCTCTCTCTCTCTCTCTCTCTCTCTCTCTCTCTCTCTCTCTCTCTCTCTCTCTCTCTCTCTCAATATTTATTTTGGGTATGCCAGTGCCGAAAGCAATCGGTTGGACATGGAGGCACATTACATTACATTATAATAGTAACTCATACTCCTTGTAAACAACCCTCCAGTTACTTATAATAAAATTATACTTTGTAAACAAACACTCGCGGATATTCCAAACAAAAACATTCGGTATTGTTGTCGTTAATATAAAACTAGGCAACCGCCGTCCTGACGTAGAATTTGAGAGTTGCCACAGGTTTTATTTCCCTCCCTACACAATATATTACGATGTGATATCGTTGGTGTGTATGTGTATGTATGTTGTTATATGTTTTTTTTTTTCATCATTTATGTTTCTAATATGTTAATATAAAACCAGTTTTAACTGAAAATAATTACAATTCGCCTTTTTCCCTTGCAAAAAAGTTAAAGTCCCTATATGGAAAGGTTTTATATTATACATAATTATATAGGTAAAATAAAGTTATAAACATTAAAATACCTACCAGAAATATTATCTTATCATAAAAAAAATAATAAAAGTCGAATAAGTTCACAAGGGAATTTGCAAGAAGAGATAGAAAATTGCGCTCTGAAGAGGCTTATAGCAGTCTCCCATACAGCCGCTCAAGAGGCTTGTAGCAGTTCTCGGGTTAAAAGCATTAAAAGCTAAATGTGTTGAAGCTCTGAATATCTTAAAAGTATTGTCCCATACATCGTGGGGGGCAGACCGCAATACTATTTTAAAATTATACAAGGCCTTGATTTTTTCCAAAATTAGTTATGGTTGTGAGGTATATTCTTCAGCCACCCCAAGCCGGTTAAAAATATTAGACTCGATACATCATGCAGGTATTAGATTGTCTACTGGAGCTTTTAAAACCTCGCCTATCCCAAGTCTCCTTGTTGATGCTGGAGAGTTACCTCTAGACCTTTACCGAATGTCTTCCATTCTTCGGTATTGGTTTAGATTGCAAAGACTCCCTAACTCTCTAGCCTTTCAGACTGCAAGCCTTGTAAGACACGCATCATACTTTGAGTTGCACCCAAAATCTCCTCAACCTTATGGCTTTCGGGTGAAACGATTATTAAATAGTCTGGATATAATTAGAAATAAGGTACTTCCATTCAAGGTATCATCAACGCCTCCATGGAAGTTGCCAGAGATATCTTTTTGTAAATATTTTATTGGAGATAAGAAGAATATGTCAGACCTAGAAGCCAGGTCTCTTTTTAATGAACATGTTAAAGAACATAGAGGATCAACTTTTATCTATACTGATGGCTCCAAATCTGATGCTGGCGTTGGATTTGGAGTACATAGTAATGGTTTTAATTGTAGAGGTGCACTTCCTCTGACCGCTTCCATATTTACTGCCGAACTGTATGGCATATTAACCGCTATTGAGAAAATACCGTTGGAGAAGGAGGGTAATTTTACAATTTTTAGTGATGCAAGGAGTGTCCTTCAAGCTATGGAAGTTTTTAATTCTAATAACCCTCTAGTTTTAAAGATTTTAGAATGGCTTTTCATTATGGGACGGAGAGGTATAACAGTTCAATTTTGTTGGGTTCCAGCACATGTAGGTGTGTCCGGGAATGAGAAGGCAGATTCACTGGCTAAGGAGGCTGCATCAGAGTTGCTGCCAAGAAGGTATCCCATTCCCTGTGATGATTTCTTACCTGACATCAAGAAATTGGTTTGCAATAAATGGCAACAGCAATGGGATAGTCAAGATGGCAATAAAATGCGAGAGATAACAAATGACATATCTCCTTGGAGGTATAATATGATGCCCCGAAAATGGGAGACGTCTCTTTGTCGTCTCCGTATTGGTCACACTCGGTTGACACACGAGTTTCTGCTGAAGGGCCAACACCAACCGTATTGTGACGACTGTGTAGTACCTCTAACAGTAAGGCATTTGTTGACCGAATGCCCCAATTATAACAATTGGCGGAATAGATATTTGTTTGAGGCTCGAGGTGAGGGTGGCAGGTTCATCCTTGCCAAGATTCTTGGAAATGTGTCCTACCATGCAAGTGGCATTTTTAGATTTATTTCAGAAGCAGGTCTTCTGAAAAATATTTAACTTTTATGACATTCAACTTTTATGATTTTAATTGAATACTCTTTTATTTTTTATTTTATTTTATCTTTTATTTTTGTATACATAAATTAAATGTTACCGGCGTCAATGACCTCAGATGTCAGGATGCCTGAAAACTTTAAATCAATCAATCAATCAATCCCTCACAGCACGCATGCGGTATGCATACGTTATGCAGGACGCATGCTGAGGGTCGCGTTACAAGGATTTTGACGCTCCCTCACAGCATGCTTAACACTTGCAGCAACCTGGCCGCATGCAGTCAGGATTTGTCCACACAGCATGATAGGCAAACAGTTGTCTCTCCTTCGCGACTTGCTGGACGCGATACTATCATTATTATTATTATTATTATTACTAGCCAAGCTACAACCCTAGTTGGAAAAGCAAGATGCTATAAGTCCAAGGGCTCCAATAGGGAAAAATAGCTCAGTGAAGAAAGGAAATATGGAAATAAATAAATGATGAGAGTAGATTAATAATAAATCATTCTAAAACCAGTAACAACATCAAAACAGATATGTCCTATATAAACTATTAACGTCAAAAACAGATATGTCATATATAAACTATTAACAATGTCAAAAACAGATATGTCATATATAAACTATAAAAAGACTCATGTCAGCCTGGTCAACATAAAAACATTTGCTCCAACTTTGAACTTTTGAAGTTCTACTGATTCATCTACCCGATTAGGAAGATCATTCCACAACTTGGTAACAGCTGGAATAAAACTTCTAGAATACTGTGTAGTATTGAGCCTCATGATGGAGAAGGCCTGGCTATTAGAACGCTTCTTCGAGTCACTCGCTAAACATACAGCGTGCGGGACGCATGTAGCACGTGGGAACCTCACGGCAACACGACAACATGGACGCATGCAGCAATCTGGACGCATGCTGATGTCATGAGTCAGGACTTGTCCTCGCTACATGATAGACAAGTGGTTGTCTCTCCTTCATGACTCTCTGGACGCGCAGCTAACGCTCTCTCGCGTCACGCTGTTGATATACAGCATGCCGAAGAGCTGGACTTACCCTCGCAGAATGGGGGTCACGATATTGATGCTTCCTTACAGCATGATGGACTTATGCTGGAAGCACTGGAACCTGTCTCTCCCTCGAGACTTGCAGTACGCAAACGTGATGGTTCTCAGATTTGGATAGTATCCTTTACGATGTTCCATCTGGACAGGATGAGTTCTTTTTGGAAGACGATAACCGACAGAATGACACGGTTTTGTCTCCTCCCAGGGAGACTTCTCCAGATTTGTTGACTCCTCACTCAGGTCAGCCATGAGCAAGTCTAAGATTGTGGTCCAATTCTGAAATGGACCATCTGCTGAAGGGAATTTTTAAGACAATAGAAGTCTTCAGCCTTATGGACTGGACTCGCGGAGCTCTCGCAGAAGCCACAGACCCTAAGAACGAGGCTCAGATGCATCTGATTGCCTGTCTGGATAAGGCCGTGAGGGATAACTCCATCGAACTTTCCGCCCTTTTCACGGCAGGAGTTCTTAAAAAGAGGGCTATGCTTTTTTCCTTCTTATCTTCAGGTTTGTCCCTTGTTCAGAGATCTGAACTTTTATTTACTCCGTTGGGTAATCATCTTTTTCCTCCGGACTTAGGGAAAGATTTGTCGGCAGCTCTGGCACAACAGGCTACGCAAGATCTTATCTCTAGGACTACTAAGAAAGTCCTCCCAGCTAGCTTTTTAGCAAGGAAACAAAAGGAGGCTCCTCCCACTCGTCAGCCTTTTCGTGGGAGAGCCCCTTCAAAGGGGTACTCAGAGGATTGCGACTGGAGGTCAAGCTCGCAGATTCCCAGGACAGCAAACCAAATCAAGAAAGTGAGACATGCAATCTCCAGTCTCTAGTGGGAGCCAGGCTTTCCCACTTTTGGCGAGAGTGGAGCCAAAGGGGGGCGGACATCTGGACGATCAATGTCCTCAAGGAGGGATACAAGATCCCCTTCTTGAGAATGCCTCCCATGTCGTCGATACCCTTAGAGTTGACAACAACCCACCCAGGGAACAAGGCAGCAGTTCTTCAAGAGCAAGTGAACCTTATGCTGTCGAAATCAGTCATAGAAGTGGTAGAGGACACCTCCTCGGAGGGGTTTTACAACAGACTTTTCCTAGTTCTGAAAAGCTCGTGGGGATGGAGACCTGTTCTGGACGTCAGTCCATTGAACAAGTTCGTCAGCAAAGTAAAATTTGCCATGGAAACTTCAGCGTCAGTCCTTGCAGGCAACAGACAGGGAGACTGGATGGTGTCTTTGGATCTGCAGGACGCGTATTTCCATATCCCAATACACCCGGACCACAGAAAATTTCTAAGGTTCGTGTTCCTCAAGACCATTTATCAGTTCAAAGCACTCTGTTTTGGACTGAGCACGACTCCCTATGTTTTTTACCCAGATTATGTCCGTGGCTTGCTGGCTTCACCTAAAGGGAGTAAGGATTTCTTTGTACCTGGACGACTGGCTACTCAGAGCAGAATCACAAGTTAAGTGTCTGGAGGCTCTTCAAATGATAATGTCCTTAACGCAACAGTTAGGTCTGATGGTAAACCTGGCCAAATCTTAACTAACACCCTCACAGAATATCAATTATCTGGAGATGAGAATCCGTTCAGATCGCGCACAAGGCGCGCCGGAAATGTCGCAATTACTTTCCCCTAGTGGTCACCCGACTACGGTTGACGATCCCTCGCAGCAATCAGCACACGGTTCAGTTCGCGCACACGGCGCGCTTCAAGTGTCTGATCTGTCTGAACTTAAGAGGTTGATTTCGTGCCTTTTTGACACATACGATTCTCGAACAGGGGTCTGTGGGTAGTCTCAGAGGAAACGGCACATAAATATCAAAGAGCTAGTGGCCATTCACCAAGCCCTGATTTCTCACTTCATAGAAGGGGAGAAAAACATCAGGGTGGATCTGCTCAGCAGAAGAAGGCAAGTTCTTACTACAGAGTGGACCCTACATCACGAGGTGTGCACCAGCCTTTGGATGTTGTGGGGTCAACCCTCGATAGACCTCTTCGCCACACAAATGACAAAGAGGTTGCCGGTATTTTGCTCTCCAGTCCCAGACCAGGAAGCAGTCACAGTGGACGCTTTTCTTCTGAACTGGGAAGGTCTAAACGGGTACGCTTTGCCTCCATTCAAGATCCTGGACAGAGTCCTGAAAAAATTCAGGGAATCGCCCAACGTCCTCATGACCATGATAGCTCCATTTTGGCCCATGAGACATTGGGTTGCGGAGATGATGAAGTGGCTGGTAGATACCCCAGAACATTACCACTATTAGGGTTTACTAATCCAAGTGGGACATATTTAGAGTATGGTGCAGGAATAATAGACTTTCCTCTACCAGTACCTCTATAGCCAATATAGCAAATTTTCTGTTGTATCTGCGTACAAAAGAGAAGCTGGCTGTGCCTACCATCAAGGGTTACCGCAGCATGCTAGCCTCCGTCTTTCGTCACCGACACATTGACGTGTCAGGTAACAAGGATCTTTCAGATCTCATTAGATCTTTGAGATGACTAAGAGGAAGGACAATCCAACCCCCTCTTGGAACTTGGATGTAGTCCTGGCCTTTTTAACCTCAAGTAGGTTTGAACCCTTGGACAAGGCGTCTTGGAAGGATCTTACCAAGAAGACACTTTTCCTAATTACATTGGCTACAGTCAAAAGAATAGGAGAGTTAAATGCCATCAGCAAGAAGGTGGGCTTTAATGGAGACAATGCAATTTGCTCCCTTCAGCTAGGCTTTCTCGCCAAAGACGAGAATCCTTATCAACCATGGCCAAGATCTTTTACCATCCAGAGCAATCTCGCTTAAATTGGACGGGAAAAGGAGAGAGACCTTTGTCCAGTGAGAGCTCTAAAAATTATTTTATCTGCACATGTCCAAACACTTGAGAGGACAAGCAGACAGCCTCTGATGCTCAGTTAAAAAGCCCTCTTTGCCTTTATCAAAGAATACCCTGGCTTTTTTCATTAAGGATTTGATAAGGGAAACTCCAGGATTGTGAGTAAGAAGTGTTCCCTATCCTTAAGGTAAAACCACACGAGGTTAGAGCTGTAGCAATTTCTATGGCTTACAAACACAATAGGTCAATGAAGTCAATTTTGGAGCCTACTTTCTGGCGAAGTAAATCAATCTTCACAGACTGCTATCTCAAAGATGTCCAGGCCCAGTATGAGGATTGCTGTTCCCTGGGTCCGTATGTTACCTCCAGCTTGGTAGTTGGAGAAGGGTCTACTGCCTCTTCCCGATAACTTAATATATACTCTTGCCTTTTTTCTCGTACTTGTGAACACAGGTTGTCTGTGAAGGTTGTCGCAGCCTTCCGCAGTCTGGGATGCAAGTCAAGCTAGTTTTATTTTATAGTGTTTTTAAAAAATTTTTTGGAGTAGGTTGTCAAAATCAGTATCCATGGCTATGCCAGTTTTGCAAGGGTGGAGGACCTTGTGGCAGCCCCACAGAGACTTTTACAGCCCCCTGAGTGGATCGCTGAGTCTCTTAAGGAATGCAGGCGAAATGAGGCAGGATAATTGTGAAGCCAGCTTCCTTATCAGGTTAGAACCAGATTGTTAGTACTACTAATTGTAGCTATTAATAATTATATGAATTCCCAATGGGATGAGGTTTTCGACCCACCACCTATGGTGTCAATCAGCTATATATATGTAACTACCAGGGAAGTTACATATTTAAAAATGGTATTTTTATTATAAAACGGATTTTGAGCGAAGCGAAAAATCTATTTTTGGGTAAGATAGCCATGTCGTCCTGATGGAAGTTCCTTAAAGGCAGCTTCCTAGGGTATATTACAACTACAGCGATATTCCCAGAGAATTTACCTTCAGGTACCCAGAATTCTAACTCCTGGAGCGAGTATCCCTAAAAAAGACCTTAGGGATATCGTAAATATCAGTGGACGTATTCTTGACACGCCTCATAGCAATCTATACCCCGAATAGAGTTAACACTTCGTAGGGGTAAAATGGCAAGAAAACGAAAACGATAAGAAAGGGGGGGAGCCGTTCATAAGGCATCCCTCCTCCCCGTTTCGAAAGCGTGCCCTGCGCCGCTCACGGCGCCATCTGTATTCCTTGTAGCGATACACGAGGTGCTACAGATACTGTATGTAGGGAGGGGTCCTACTATCCTTTTCACTCATATTTATTTTGAAAAGGAGCAGGGCGGGTCCATCAGGACGACATGGCTATCTTACCCAAAAATAGATTTTTCGCTTCGCTCAAAATCCGTTTTTTGGGCTCAAGCCATGTCGTCCTGATGGAAGTATACCAGAGCATTACTGTATCTGTGGATTCTCAATACGTGCCGTACTCCTCAAGAATGTTTCTTAGTCAACTCGACTGACAGACCTAAGATGTTACCGTTATACATCTTTTCACTAATCATAAGCCATGAGAGTGCTTCCTGCCCCCTACAGGGAGGAGTCCTACTAGACTCTAGAAACGAACGAAGAGTACATATACCTATGTATGAATCACTCGCTAGCCAGTACCATATAGTGGTCTCACTCTATATGAAGCGAAGTCTTACGGGACTACCGTATCCAAAAGAAAAAGTCCCGACCAGCACCCTGGTCGAAGTAAAAATAGACAAAAGGTTATATCTGCGTAGGATTAAACTTGCTGCTACCACCGTCCTCAGAAAGGGGTGGAGTCCTTATTGCTAAGGAAAGTATAAACCAGTATAATCCAGGCTTTGCATTAAGGAATAGGCTATTATAGATATCCCCGATTAATATACATAGGCTAAATGCTCAAAAAACAATATGAAATCAAAAAATATAGGTGAAGGAGACGCAAGGTTCCCGAGAACAAGTTTATTGAGAAACAATAAATAGATATGGTCACCATAAATATGTACATATGCTAGGTGGATGACCAACAATTTTCACAAGTACTGTAGTGCATGGATGAATGATTATCTGAAAGAAAACATATGTGTCACTTACACATACCCCGGTATCAAACTTAACGTCCATGTTACTACTTTGCTGACAATAGCGTTGGCAAACGCTTGGCACACCTGTCTGTACTTATGTTACCATCACCATCACGTTGGAACAGTCACTGTGGGCTCTGAGAGCCTACACTACCAGTTATATCAACATATATAACTAACTATTCACCCAAGAATCCAAGTCCCAAATGATTCCGCTGTTCCTCGCAGAGTTAAACAGCAGGGTTAACGACGCAACCAACTGCTACCACAGACCTCTTTAGCTGCTCCACTTGCTTAGCATAGTGGCGAAAGAATACCCTGGAAGACTTCCAGCCAGTGTATGAACGAAGGTGTTCAAAATCCATAAAATTAAAGAAGTTTAAAGATGAAGCAACTTTCCTCGGATCATGACCTGCGGGTGAACTGTCAGGATCCGCTCTGCGAATAAAATATGTAATTTTCGCCCTAAGTTGATTTAAAGATAAATTCGAGCCCGATGTTTCTCCTCTGAATAGTTGGCCCCCATGGAAGTCTGAAGTTCTACGAAGATAGACCTTAAGGCATTCTACGGGACATAGAGATGCATCTTCTTTCAGAGGGCAGATTCTCCAGGGACCCCACCTGTTGGTGGGCAACTCGTTCTTAGCGAGAAACGTAGGGTCCGGAAACAGGTTCAGTTCTCCCCCATCCAGGAACTGAACTCGGCCCTCCTCTCTCGAGAGGGCCACAATCTCACTAACTCTGGCCCCAGAAGCAAGGGCAAAAAGGAAGATCACTTTTTGAGTCAGGTCCTTCAACGCACATTCCTCATTATCTAGTAATGAGGCAAAATGAAGGACTTTGTCTAATGACCATGAAATAGGCTTTGGAGGAGCTGATGGTCTAAGCCTAGCACAGGCCTTTGGGATCTTATTAAACATTTCGTTAGCGAGGTCTACCTGGAAGGCATATAGAATGGGTCTTGTTAGAGCTGACTTACATGTAGAAATTGTGTTCGCCGCCAGCCCCTGTCCGTGGAGGTGAATGAAGAAGGATAGGCAGAACTCCGTAGAGATCTCGTGCGGGTTCTTATCTTTGACAAAGGCTACCCATTTCTTCCATGCAGATTCGTACTGCCTCCTAGTAGACTTACACTTGTATTCTTCCAGGAAGTCGATACTATCTTTCGAGATTCCGAACCGTTTCTTCACCGCTAGGGAGAGAAAATCATGAGCTGCAGGGTTCGGGTCTTCTGTAATGAAGCGAAGACAGTCGACTTCTGGACTTGCTGGGACAGAACTGGGTCCGGGAGTGGTAGGAACTTCAGTCGTAGTTCCAGAGCCAGAGGGAACCATACACTGTTCGGCCACTTGTGGGCCACTATTGCTGCTACTCCCTTGAAGGATCTCAGTTTGTTGAGGACCCTCAACATCAGATTGTGAGGGGGAAACAGGTAGATCCTGGACCATCTGTTCCAATCGAGGGACATCGCATCTATTGCTTCTGCCGAGGGGTCCACATATGGGGACACATATTTCGGCAGCTTCTTGTTGTCCTTCGTCGCGAAGAGGTCTATCTGCAGTTCTGGGACTTGACTCAAGATGAAAGAGAATGATCCTGCGTCTAGGGACCATTCTGTCTCTATCGGTGTTACCCTGGATAGAGCGTCCGCGGTCACATTCCGGACTCCTTGAAGGTGAACTGCTGACAGGTGCCACTTCTTCTTCTCCGCCAGTCGGAATATGGCTAACATCACCTGGTTGAGAGGTGGGGATCTCGATCCCCGCCGATTCAGACATTTCACAACCACCTCGCTGTCCAGTACCAACCTTACGTGGATCGAGTGACGTGGGGATACTTTCTTCAGGGTCAGAAGTACTGCCATAGCTTCTAGAAAGTTTATGTGAAAGGTCCCAAATAGCTTGGACCAGATTCCTTGCACTTTTTTCCGATGGGAGTGACCCCCCCACCCTACCTTTGAGGCGTCTGTGTGGATTGTCACTGACGGGGGGGGTGGCTGAAGAGGTAGAGACCTCTTTAGACGACTGGCTTGAGACCACGGTCTGAGAAGAGAACGTAGCCGAAGTGGGACCGGTCTCTTCACGTCCCTTCGCTCTTTCGATGCAAAGGTTCTCCATACTCCCGCTGCATCTTTTAGCTGTGCTCTTAGCACAGGGTCTGTTACTGATGCAAACTGAAGAGAGCCCAAAACCCTCTCTTGTTCGCGTCTTGATATCCTCTCGGAACCTAGAAGTCTCCTGACAGACCCTGCTATTTCCTTCCTCTTTGACATCGGGATGGAAAGACGGTGTGACACTAAATCCCAGTGAATTCCCAACCACTGGAACCTCTGAGCTGGAGAAAGACGAGACTTCTTTCTGTTGATCATGAAGCCTAGATATTCCAGGAACTGAATCACTTGTAGGGAAGCTTGCAAGCATTCTGCTCTGGATGCTGCCCACACCAACCAATCGTCCAGGTAGGCTACTACCTGGAACCCTTTTAGGCGTAACTGTTTGAGAGCTGCGCTCGCAAGCTTCGTAAAGATCCTTGGGGCTATGTTTAGTCCGAAGGGCATCGCCCTGAAAGCGTAAAGTTTTTGTTGTAGCTTGAATCCTAGGTAGGGGGAGAGACGACGACTTATTGGAACGTGCCAATATGCGTCTGACAAGTCGATGGAGACGGTATATGCCCTCTTGGGCAGTAAGGCCCTTATGTGTTGTAACGTTAACATCTTGAACTTGTGGTTCACTATGAACTTGTTGAGTGGTGACAAGTCCAGAATGACTCTGAGTTTCCCCGAGTCTTTCTTGGGAACACAAAACAGCCTCCCTTGGAACTTGATGGACTTTACCCTCCTGATCACCTTTTTCTCCAACAGATCTTGGGTGTACTCCTCCAAAACGGGGGTGGAGTGTTGGAAAAATTGAGGGCACTGGGGCGGAGTACTGTACCAACTCCAACCCAGTCCATTTTTGAGAAGGCTGTGGGCCCAGGGATCGAAGGTCCAGCGATCCCGGAAATACTGAAGTCTCCCACCTACCGGCGACACTTCACTTTGACTGTCCTGCAGTCTTGCCTCCCTGGCCGCGACCACCTCTGAATCCTCGTCCCCTAGAGGGGCGTCTTGATGACCCTCTAGCTGCTCCTCTGGGCCTTGCACGAAACGTGGTCGACTGTCCCTCGAACACGGGATTGAATGCAGGGGAAGCTGATGACATGGCTTGGGGAACCCATTGGAAGGTGGTCGGGGTCTGGGCTACCAGTTGTGGAACCGGAGGCAAAGCTGGCTGTTGCTGCTGTGGTCTTTGCTGTTTGAAGGACTTGGCTGGACGGGAGGAAAACCTTGACTTCTTCGCCTTTCCTTTCGGCTGAGGGCCCTCATCCGGAGAAGACTTCCTCTTAAGGGACAGGCCCCACTTCAGGAGAAGATTGCGGTTCTCAGTGGCAGCCTTGTCCACGATCTCTTTGACCACGTCCTTGGGAAAGAGATCTTTACCCCAGATGTTGGATGAAATTAGCCTCTTGGGTTCGTGCCTCACTGTGGCCGAGGCAAACACAAACTCCCTACAGGCTCTCCTTGCTTTAACAAAGCAATAGAGGTCCTTGGTTACTGTGGCCAGATGGATTTTGGCCATAACCATGAACATCTCTGGCATCTTGGGGTCGCTAGCCATCGTCTCCATGTTGGTCTGGAGAGACATCGAGGCTGCCAGGCGCTCCTTTGTGTCCAATTCCCTCCGTAGAAGGAATTCCGACAACTTGGGAAGGTTTTCGCCGAACTGCTGTCCTGCAATGTCGGCGTCCAACTTCCCAACCGAGAAAGTAAGGTGCACCTCCTTCCAGTCCTTATTATCCATTGGCAATGCCAGCGATAGAGGTTTACATTCCTCCAAAGACGGGCACGGCTTGCCAGCTTCAACCGCCTTGATGACGGCCGCAAACCCCTTTTGCATAAAGGGGAAGGCCCTAGCCGGGGAGGATACAAAGGAGGGGTGTTTCTTGCTCAAGGCGGCAACCTTCGAGTTTGAGAACCCCCTCTCCTTTAAAGCAGCTGTCAAAGTGGCTTGAGCCTTGGAGTGATCCAGGATAATCACTTCCTTTGGTTCCGTCTCCTCCTTCGAAGCCGGCTCCTTCTTCAAACGGACATAGCAGTCCGGGTAGGCCCCTCTACTGGGCCAGAATTCCACCTCCTCAAGGGGAACTGAACCCAGTTTCTCCGACATGACGATCTTCCCAATCGTCATCGGCATGTGCTCGGCATATCTCCACGGGTTGGCATCCGAGCACAGAGGAAGGTCCTTAACGTTGAGCTTCTTTGGAGGTCCACGTGATGCTGTGATCTTCTGCATCTGGAGCTCCAAAGTAGCGGCCTTCTGATTATTCTCCCTCTGCATCTGTTGGATCATACCAACGATGGAAGAGAGAGCCTGTCCAAGCTCTGCTGGAAGAGCGGACGAGGTAGAGGGGATAGGTTCAGGGACCTGAACCGGCACGTCTGATGATACGGGAACCTCTTCCTCCACGGCAATAGGATCTCGATCCTGCTCCTCGCCCTCTGCGAGGAGATCCTGCTCCGCACGATCGGACAAGTCGGACATCTTGTCGTCCAACTGGATGTCCTGCAAGGCGTCAGCGACATCCTCCTCCACTGGGATCTGGATCAGAGGGATCTCCGGCCGAGGCTGGGGAACAACAGCATCAGGGGAAGCCTTGGGAAAAAGGTATGCCCTCATCTTCTCGTTAGGAAGATAAGGTCCAGTGGTGTTTTTCTGAAAACCCCTTACCCATACACGAAGCCTCTCCCTCGCTGCATCTCTTGACTCCGCCGACCTAGGGGATTCAAAAGCCTCTGATAGCAGGTTAGTACATACAGCACATACCTGCGGATCCCAGTAACGATGTTCATCATTGGAGGCTGCACAAGCCGCGTGCCTCCTACACGAGGTATGTCCGCAAAAGTTCTTACTGCGGACATTGCAGAAGACACTATCACACTTCGGATGCTCCTCCTGTAAAAGAAGAAAAATTTCCATGAATATCAAGTGAATTTTAATTCACATGTAACAAATGAGTATTCAACAAGAATAAGGGAAAGACACCTACTTGTGAAACCCACACAAACACCTGTGGAAGCCCACCAGCCAAGTCACATAGTTAGTCTTTACTAGAATAACCAGAGAACGTATTTCCAAAGGAAATTAGGTGTAGCTCACACCTAAGGTAAAATAATACCATTCTGGCCAGGAATAAAAGAATTATCTTTTATCCTTGTAAGGCGACACCAGGTGATTATACCAGTAACACAAGTAAGATAGAAAAGACAGTGTTGTAACCTACTACATCATGAACTCCCTTGGTTGAATATACCACCAAGAGAGGACTGATACAGTACCTGAGGGTGGTGTGCCAGCCGGCTATTGCCGCTCAGCACCCCCCCCCCTTGTTTTCGAAAGGTAGATCTCAAGTACACAACATCAGATCACCTTTATTGGGGAGAACTCCAGAACCCATGCCTGAACCGGCCGGCAGTGGTTGCCAGACCGTAGCCACCCGGTTTGCACTGAGTTGCCGGCCATCATATTTAGTGGCCGGCTGACTGGGCAGTGTCGCGGGCCGGCCGGCAGCAGTAAACAAACCCTGCCGGCTGGCCCCCACACACTAGGCAGCGCTCGGCTGCCGGCCCCACTTGTAGTGGCCGGCAGATGAGCAATAGACCGGCCGGCAAAGGTATACACCCAACGCCGACCGACAGCAAGAGAACTGGAGAACACCCCTCCCCACCGACGGCCGGCCTGTAGGCCGGCAGACGGCAAGGACAACACATACTAAGACAAAAGAATGAGTGCCGGGTTAAGAGACTATAAGTCTCTGGGCCCGGCACCCGAAAGAGTGCCGAAAGGAAGGGGGAGACACTAAGTCAAGCTTCCTAACCGCTGCCTACTGAATTTTCAGACGGCAGCGATAGAGGGACCAAGAAAGGACCGGGCAGCACTCACAGTAATGGTCTCTGCCGGTCGGCACACTTTGCCGGCCGACAGGAGACCACGTCAGTTCCTCATCCCAACCTAGGCTAGGCAAGGATGCAGACGACTGACACAATGAACGGAAAAGAGAAGGGAAGGACAGAGGGTCCTATCCAACCTTACCTTGGTTAAGGGTCATTCCCAACTAAGACAGTTCATCTCAGTTAGAGAAAGACCCGAGAGGGAGGCCGGCACTACTGGCTGCCTCCCACGAACCACGGCAAGGAAGGAATTGCCTTTCCAGAAAAGGGAACATATCCCGAGACCGGAACGGCAAGGACAGTCTGATGAGTCACCGAGTAAAGGGATCACTACTGGAACCCAACAAGGTGGACTAAGGGGGGAACCCTTAGTGCCCGAGTCAATCGGCAAGGGAGACTCTGCCCCATGCCAGACAAACCGGGCTCAGACTAAACACTGTTGTACTGTCACCCTCTGAACCAATACTGTTGGAACGGGAAAGTACAGTACTACTCCAGCATAGATATATTTGAAGATTAATTCAAATAAACCACTAGAGTTAAGCCTAAGGCTTAAACAGAGGGAAAGGGTTTGCCCCTTCCCCAAAGAGAAGGGAGCAAACGGGGAACAGATAATATTATAATGACCTAAGACAACCTAGTCTAGGCACTAAGAGAATCGATTACCTAATTCACCGAAACTCACATCAATACTATCTTGGAAGGTACTCGAAAAGGACTAATATGTATAACGTTGCCTAACGCTTAAAGCAATAATTTCACATTTGGAAGACTAATTATCATGCAGGAAGTACATAGGCCAACAACTAGCCTACGAAGACTAGTGTTGGTAGCCTTGGCAATTTCGCCAGGCACACTACTATCGCATCATAACAGAATTCCTAAATAAGCTAAGTAGCTAATATTTAAGCGCAAAGGGGGCTGGGAACGTCGCTCTTGCTAACAAATAAATCCTATTCTAGCGAGCGACAGCATCCATGATGCCTCCAGCAGGCAACAGCTCTTGTATCAAAGATAACTCTTTTAATAACTTTAATTTTAACCAAGAGCCTACATTTATACATAAAAGAAATAATACTCAACTTATCCGAGGCAGAAGAAGTTGGAGAAAGCATTATTAACGAGAAAATTCCAAGATTGGGTAGTAAACAGGGAAAAATACACCGAGTCGTAGAGCTACGCAAAAAGGAATACAGATGGCGCCGTGAGCGGCGCAGGGCACGCTTTCGAAACGGGGAGGAGGGATGCCTTATGAACGGCTCCCCCCCTTTCTTATCGTTTTCGTTTTCTTGCCATTTTACCCCTACGAAGTGTTAACTCTATTCGGGGTATAGATTGCTATGAGGCGTGTCAAGAATACGTCCACTGATATTTACGATATCCCTAAGGTCTTTTTTAGGGATACTCGCTCCAGGAATTAGAATTCTGGGTACCTGAAGGTAAATTCTCTGGGAATATCGCTGTAGTTGTAATATACCCTAGGAAGCTGCCTTTAAGGAACTTCCATCAGGACGACATGGCTTGAGCCCAAAAAATAAATTTTTAAATATACTTTGTAGTTACATATATAAAAGGGCCCTCCCTCCTCCCCTCTGAAAACAGAGGCATGGAATTTCTGAAGAATGTTGGGGATATTTCTGGTAATCTATGAGAGATGGCACTCATGTATAACCACCTACTGTCATGGCAGCGATTGCCGCGAATTTCTGTCGTGCCGCGTTGAAATGCGGGATTTAAGCTATATATATGTAACTACTGTACCAGGTAAGTATATTTAAAAATTTATTTTATAATAAAGATACCATGTTAAATGATAGGTGATACATTCTCACTCACCACCTCCTCCTTGGCAAACATATGGCTATTTGTTCCCTCACTAACAAACCTTACGCTCTTTAACGGGGATTATCTTTCGGCGAAGCTGGAAGGTTAACCAGTATGACAGTTGATGCGAGGCGGCAACCCTACCCAACCACTATAGTGGGGAGGGTAGGGGGTGGCTTGGGTGGTACCGAGCCACTTATACCTACTCAAACATCGGTGAACTACGTCACTTTCCTTTTGGCTAGTAGATATCAGATTTGTGTGTTCTCTCCTCCTTAAGGATTGGCCTTTGAGACTATTGCTTTAAGCGACATCTTTCTCTTTTCAGGTGTGACTGTTTTTCCTTTGATTCTCCCATATGTACCTGCCCAGGCCTTGAAGGGTGCTCCTGCGACACCTTCATGCCATCGGTTGACAACGATCCGCACTCGCTGTGCCCAACCTGTAGGGTGTAGGGAGTGACTTGCTTCCCAGTGGGAGGTTTGGGCACCATAGGAAGAAGTTCCGTATATTACCTTGTTTACATGGTAATATACGGAATATATTTGAAAAAAGCATTTGTTCCGTAACCGAAATACAAACCACGCTATTTACATGGGGTATTACTTTCGGCGTAGCTGAAATGACGAGCCATTAGATTTTTAACGAGGGTTAACTACCCTCTCGCTAGGTAGCGAGGGGGTAGGGGAGAGGTAGCTAGCTACCCCTCCCCCCTCACACACTGGTGAACTGATTCACTTCGCTTTTGGCTTGGACGGTGGGCAGACGTCTCTGTCCCGTCCTCGCATGGCAGGCATTAATGTTTTCTTTTTACTTAATTACTTACTTTTCTTATACTTAATATATATGTAAACATTCTTATGTTTATGTATATATTTGAGTATAGAAATACAGTAAGTTTCCTTTTCAGTGTTTGTGCTGTGTGTTTGTGTAGTGTACGACAACATCTCCATGTGGTTCCAGGCCCCCACGGTGACATTTCATGGGTCGCGATCTCTCCCTTGGTCCTTCGGTCCTCCCTTCGGCTTCCGATTCTCGGGCGCCGTGGGGAATCGTCATCGCGGGACTTTTTTTATTAATCTGTTTTTTCCGCTGTTCCTCCTTCCCTACGGGGAACTTGGACTACCAGCGTAGGGAACATGGGAGTTTAGTTTAACTACGGGGTCTCTCTCTCTCTCTTGAGGTCGTTCACCCTTTTATTATTACTACGTATTACGGTAGCTTCCTTCCCGTTGCGGGTTGAGTTGCTACTCCGTTTATTTTGTCTCAATTATTTTTAATCAAATCTAATTGTATTTGCTAACTTTTCAGCTTCTGTGTAGAACGCTTCCCTTCGGGGTTCATTCGTCCTTACTATTAGTGAACATTCTTAGATGAATTACATAATTATAATTGTTATAATTCTGTTTTTGTTACAGTTCTCTGCCTTCCCCCCCTTCCTGTGAGTGTCAGTGGGGGAAGAGGGCGCATTCCTGGTGTGTAATTCTTTTGTTCTTTTCCCTCGGGGTTCCTCTTGGGAGTTCCCCCGGGGGGAATGAATGTTAACTAATTATTTATTTTATTTTCACAGTTAACTATCTAGTTTTTCGTTTGCCTAATGTGCCAACGAAGCAGAGATGTCCTGTTTGGGCTTGGGGAGTCTGCTGTTGCCGCCTCCTCTCTACGACTTCGTCATGGGCGTGTCCCTTCTCCTAGAAGTTACCCCTTGACAACTGTCAGCTGCTTAGTTCATTTAGAACGCTCAGGAGGCTCGCCTCCAGGGGTGGGTAACTTCCCTTCCGAGGGAGGTTCCCTTCCCAGGTATGAGTTTTTTTCCCCTTCAGGGAGGGCAACTTCTCTTACCTTGATAATTCCTGGTTGGTTTTTTCCTGGTCCTCGGGCGGTTATGCTCTTGGTGCTGAGCGACCGCGTTTGTAACCATGCTCAAGGGGCTGAGCGGTTGCAAGGCCGGACCATGGAATTCGTGCGATTATGCTCTTGGTGCTGACCGGTCGCACAAGCAGCTACGCTCAAGGGGCTGAGCAGCTGCAGGAGCTCCTCTTCGGAGAGTTGCTCTTTATGGTCAGCTTGCTGATCCAACGGTCCTAAGGGGCGCCTTCATCAGTTCTTCTTGTCTCTTCTACGAAGTGTCCACCTCTCTCGTTCGCGAGAGAGGACACTCATAGAGACTCCTCTTCGGAGGACTCCCCTGCTGTTGTTGCTGATGTTGCTGAAGGCTCAGTTCCCCCCTCCGAACATACTTCGAGGGGGCAGCTGAGTCCAACGGTCTCTCCTGCGAGTGCCTCTCCCCCTCGGGGGAGTTCACTAACAGAGACTTCTCTTCGAAGGACTGATGATGGTGCTCCTGTCAGTGGTCGTCTTCATCTTCAACCACAGAGGATCTTCCTCTACGAGAACAGACCGTTGCAGCTGCTTCGCTAGACCTTTCGGCAGATCGTTCGCGATCTCCGACACCTGCCAGACCTTCTTGTCTTTCATCTCCGTTCCTGGACGCAGGTGCGCAGTGGGCGCCACTCCACCCCGTTTTCCAACGGGCACCGGTCTCTTCGGGGCAAAGGGCTTATCTCACAATGTGAGTAAGTCCCTATAGTGCCAGGTTTTTACCTGTGCAACCTCGTTCTCCTGCGCGCTCGCACGCAGTAGTTCGCAAATGCTCTCCTGCTGTGGACCAGACTTCTGCTGAATCAACACTCCAGCGATCTCCTGTAGCTGAGTCTCGCCGTAGACCTCCTGATCGCCAACTCTTCTGAGACCTTCTGTGCGGCTACGCGCCATGTGCACCAACGGTCTCTTGAACGCCCACGATCGCCTGCTCGCCACCGCACATCTGCTCGCCCTTTTCTGATATCCACGCCAACGTTCGCCCTCGCGCCCACGATCTCCGGATCTGGGCGCAGGCAGGGAGATTATTTCTTTGCTGAACAACCACGTTTGCCTGCTCGCCAAAGTTCGCCCACGCGCCCACGATCTCCGGATATGGGCCCAGGCAAGGAGATTATTCTTTCGCCTCCTCGCCGTCGATCTCTCTGGTTCTGCACCCTCACTGATATCTTCCGGCCGCGCAACTACGTGCCTACGATCTCCCTGGTTCCTGCCTCATTGCGCGCAGTTAAAGAGGTTCCTATGCTAGCGCACAGGCGCTCACAGGTTCCTCTGGACTCGCAGCGCCCTTCTGGAGTTTCGCCAGCGCTCACGCGCTCGCCAACGCGCCAGCACGCTTCTACATCACAGCGCTCCGCCCAGGAGGCGCCTAAGCTAGCGTACGGGCGCTCACAGGCACCCCAGGGCTCTCCTTGCGCGCCAGCGATCTCCTAAGCGCCCGCGCGATTCTTTGCCTGCGCGCAAG
The DNA here is from genome assembly GCF_036898095.1 of Palaemon carinicauda. Taxonomy (NCBI): domain Eukaryota; kingdom Metazoa; phylum Arthropoda; class Malacostraca; order Decapoda; family Palaemonidae; genus Palaemon; species Palaemon carinicauda. The sequence continues at coordinate 82,199,981 of NC_090732.1, read as the reverse complement.
CGTTTTTCAACGCTCCTCGCTTCAGATCGTCATAGGTCTCCTACGCACTCACGCGTTAACTCTCCTGTACGCCAACGCGCCATCGCCCGCCTACGCGCCATCGCTCGCCAAAACGCGCCATCGCTCGTCAACAGGTCATCGCTCGCTTACGCGCCATCGGTCTCCCGGCCGCCAGCGCTCGCCCTTACAACCGCGCGCCCACGCGCATGCGCACTCATGTTCGCCCGCGCGCATGCGCACCTATGTTCGCCTGCGCGTGAACCAACGATTTTTCCATGGCGCTAGCGCCAGCACGATTTCGGCCGCGATTCCCGTCTGGTTTCGCAACACGGGCAACCTGGCGAGCCTTCTGGAGCGCGTACTTCCAGATCATTGTCGTCACGATCTCCACACATAGACGCAGAGCAGCGCACGTGCAGGAGCAGGAAGAAGCTTCAGAGAGGTCTGGGCAACATTCTTTTCCTTCTTTTCAGGCAAGCCCCATCATCTCTACTTCTCAGGATCTTCCGATCCCCTTCCCTCCAGCAGGGTCGCTGACACTGCGTCTGTCAGCCGTCAGCAGAGGAGGTACTTCAAGATTATGGGGAAGCCTGGTTTAGCTCTGCCTCTCCACCATTCCGTGGAAGGGCTTCCAGGGGAATTTCTCTCGAGAAACTCTCCGCCCGGCAGGGGACATTCTCGGCTTCGGAAATCTTGAGCCAGGTGAAGGCCGCAAAGTGTGCCATGCAGGCCACTTCGTGGCTGGTCGTCTGGCTTGGTCTCTGGGCATCCTGTTGTTATCCGAGGACTTGTCCAAGGAGAGCACGAGGAAGACCATGGAAACTTCCTCCTCTCGGGCACGAGCACCATCGATTTCCGACTCATCAAGTTTCGAACTTGTGGGCAAACTCGATGTTGAAGCATTGAGATGCAGTGACCAAGAGGTTCCTCTCGAAAGTCCCAACCGTGGATGTCGGCAAGCTCAGACACTCCTTCATCCTTGGAAAGAGCTTGTTTGAGCCCAAGGACGTGGGACGGACAGCTGAGAGGTAGAGGAAATCGAATCACGATTCGTCCCTCCAAAAGGCTCTTACATCCAGACCCTACTAGCCTCCAGCGCCTCAACAACAACGGCCTCGTCGGCCTAGGACGGGAAGTCCTCCTGGGGGGGCAATAATCCTAGAGGGAGCGGCCGAGGCCGCAAACGCTAGGATTGGCAACCCCCCTGCTCCCCAGCGGGGGGATGCCTAAAGTTGCGCGTTCAGGTGGCAGCAACTCGGGGCCGATTCCTGCACAATCTCCGTGATCAGCAAAGGATATTGCGTCCCGTTCATAACATCTCTACCTCCCCTGACAGCGAATCCAGTGTCGCTGAGCTCCTTTGCCATGGGAACAGCAAAGGGGCTAGCCCTTCGGGCAGAATTCGGGACCATGCTCTAGAAAGATGCTCTCCATAAGGTCGTCGACGGCTCCCCCCGTCTTTTTCAGTCAACTTTTTCTTGTTAAGAAGGCATCTGAAGGTTGGAGATCCGTCATCAGCTCTGAACAAGTTTGTCGAACAACCTTCGTTCAGCGTGGAACAGCAGAGTCGTTCAGACTTGCAGTGAGACCACAAGTCTTCAGGTGCACACTGGATCTGAAGGACGGGTACTTCCAGATCCCAATCCATCCGTCTTCCAGGAAGTACTTGAAATTCAACCTAGACAACAAGGTCTACCAGTTCAAGGTGCTGTGTTTCGATCTCTCCACAGCACCGCAGGTGTTCACCAGAATGTCCACCCTGATATCTTCGTGGCCACACAGGATCGGCATCCGTCCCCTTCGCTATCTGGATGACTGGCTAACCCCGGCAGTCTCGGAACCGACCCTTCTTCGACACCGAGGCAAGCCTCTGAGACTTTGCTAAGATCTAGGGATCATGGTAAATCTTGAGAAGTCTTCTCTGCTTCCATCCCAACAACTGGGATATTTAGGCATGATATTAGACACCAATCTCCACAAGGCCTTCCCATCAGTCGACAGGATAGCAAGGCTGAGGAAAGTCGCAGAACCTTTCCTCAGACGAGGAGAGCTTCCAACCCAATCTTGGTTACGTCTCCTAGGTCACCTTTCCTCCCTGACCCGTCTAGTTCCAAACGGCCGCCTCAGGATGAGATCCCTGCAACGGCGGCTCAAGTCCCGGTGGAACCAAGGCAACGATTCCTCGGACACTGGTCCCTATGGGATCTGCGGCGGAACGAATGGACCCGCAGTGGTGGTTGACCTACGGGAACCTTTGAAAGGGAGTGGATCTTCGCGTCCTTCCCCCGCATTTGATGCTGTTCTCGGACGCGTCAAAAGAAGGGGGGGGGTTTCCACGTTCTGAACCAAAGGATCGCAGGTCTATGGTCAGAATCAGAAAGGTACCTCCACATCAATCTGCTAGGAATGAAGGCTGTATATCTGGCCCTTCAACAGTTACAACAACCCTGGCAGGTCACTCCGTGAGCGACACCACCACGGTAGTGGCTTATTTCAACAAGCAGACCTTTTCATAACAGCCTTCCCATCTTGCAGTAGAGATACTGAGATGAACCGTTTCCACTCAACACCACTATCGGCTCGCTTCATTCCGGGCAAAGGAATGTGCTCTCCGACAGTCTGAGCAGAGCCTTGCAGATAGTGAGTGCCGAGTGGTCTTTGGACCCTCTAGTAGCCAACAAAGTCCTGACTTTGTGGTCCTGTTTGCGACAGCCTTGAACTTCAAGCTGCCGCTGTACTACTCCCCAGTCCTGGACCCCAAGGCACTCTGGCAAGATGCCTTCCTACAACGGTGGGACAAAATCGACGTCTACGCCTTCCCATCGTTCTGTCTGGTGAGAAGAGTGCTCAACAAGACCAGACTATCAGTCAACCTGTCGATGACTCTGATAGCTCTGCTACGGCATCATGCAGTGTGGTTCCTGGACCTTCTGCATCCCCTGACGGAACTTCCGAGAGAGCTTCCCCACGACATGAGCTACTCAAGCAACCACACTGCAACATCTGCCACAAAGCCGTAGCATCGCTTCGGCCTCAAGCCCGGAGACTATCCAGCATTCCATCACAGAAAGAGGCGTTTCGCAACAAGTTGCGGAGCGGATGTCTCGACACCTGCGAAAGTCATCCGCAGTGGTCTACCAGGCGAAGTGGAGAGTCTTCTGTGGTTGGTGTCGTGGGAGAGGTATCTCTCCCCTTGATGCCACTATTCTAGCAATAGCCGAATTATTGTATACCTGCGGGAGGTAATGCGCCTTTCGCTCTCGGCGGTGAAAGCTTATCGCTTAGCCTTAAGCCTGGCCTGCAGGCTGAAAGGAATAGACATTTCCTCCTCGCTGGATCTTTCTTCGCTCATACGAAGCTACGAACTTAAGTGCCCCCAGTCGGAAGTGAGACCTCCTCCATGGAACATGGTTCCGGTTCTTAGGGCTCTCAAGAGACCTCCTTGCGAACCATAACGCCAGGCTTCTGATTGTCACCTGACTTGGAAGACGGTGCTCCTGCTCGCTCTGGCCTCGGCCAAGCGTGCAAGCGAACTTCATGGTCTCTCGTACGTTATCGCCCATTCAAGAGGAGAGGGGGAGGTAACGTTCAGGTTCGTCCCTGAGTTGGTCACTAGTCTCAAAATCTTGGAGCCCGGAACCCCGGTTCTACTCCTTCATGATTTCGAGTCTCCGTTCTGTAACAGATGACCCAGACCATCTACTACTATGCCCAGTAAGGAGTCGGAGGTGTTATCTTAAGAACAGCTGCAGTTCGTCCTCACGTGCAAGCCCTGTTTGGGAGTATAGGAAGGACGGAGAGGAGGGTCACCAAGAATACCTTTTCAGCCTGGATTCGGAGGGTCATCCATCACGCCCTGAATCCAGACCCTCCTCCGTCACGTCGCCTTAGAGCACACGACATCAGAGGCATCGCAACGTCCGTGGCCTTCAAGAGGAACTACTCTGTGATGCAGGTGCTACAAGCTGGAGTCTGGAAGCATCAAACGACCTTCACAGCCCACTACCTGCAGGACGTGACCCACAGGAGCTTCGATACGTTTTCTATCGGCCCTGTGGTGGCTACACAACAGCTGGTCTAACCTCAGGCTCCTTAATGGACAGGTAGCAGAAGGTTGAGGGCATTGTTACCCGGTTTTAGACTGCATGAATGAAAGAAGTATGTCTGGCCCTTACTTCTTTCTTCATCCTCCCCTCTCCTTGGGAAAGCAGCATCCTGGGTTCTCTGCATAGCTGACCTCGAACCTCTGCAGGTAAACCATGATTCCTTGTGTTCCTAGTATTAAGATAATACTGTCGCGTCCCCCATACCCTGACGTGGTGGTATTGGGAACGTCCTAGCCTAGAATTCCATCTAAGGGACTTCAGGTCAACTTCCTAGGACAAGTCACACTTCATCCCTCCACACACGAGCTTATGTAGTCTGCACGTTCCTTGCGGAGCAAGGAACTTGCGAGGTGCAGGGACTCTTTTTCTCGAGTGCTGCTCACTCGGATTCTGATCCCCCGGGTAAAGCCAAAGCCAGTAAGGCTGGGACTTTCCACCCTTCCTAAGGGGAAAGTCACCCCATGTAAATAGCGTGGTTTGTATTTCGGTTACGGAACAAATGACAAATTCGGAGATAATTTGTATTTTTCATAACCATACAAACCTTAGCTATTTACACATATTTGCCCGCCAGCCCTGTCCCCCAAGGCAAGTCCTACCTCTAAGCGAAGTGAATCAGTTCACCGGTGCGTGAGGGGGGAGGGGTAGCTAGCTACCTCTCCCCTATCCCCTCGCTAGCTAGCGAGAGGGTAGTTAACCCTCGTTGAAAATCTAATGGCTCGTCATTTCAGCTACACCGAAAGTAATACCCCATGTAAATAGCTAAGGTTTGTATGGTTAGGAATAATACAAATTATCTCCGAATTTGTCATTTTTAAACATTAAACTTACCCGCTGGTTATATAAAAATGGCTTTAGTCCCTGACGTCCGGCATAAATTAAAAAACTCGCTGCAATCGCAGATAGAGTTGCCAAGTGTACACTAGCGCCCTCACGGGAGATAGGCCGAACTATTCTATCTATCACCAGATCTTCCCTGCCGCCATTGCTGGCAACAACGTTTGGAATTCACTCGCTATCTACCTTGAATATTGGACAGTTATCTTGGTGATGTACACTGTTTTGGTTATTGGTTTTAGCTTTCGGATTCTCTTGAATACTTTTTTGATTTGGATTACTTGGATTATTTTTACCCTTGCTTGTTTTTGATCTCTCTATGTAACTTTTCAATATGGCCGACCCTTCTTCATATAGGAAGTGTGTGAAAGGGTGTAAGACTCGGCTTCCAAAAGCCTCTGTGGATCCCCATTCAATTTGTTCTAGATGTAGAGGTAAAATTTCTGAATATGAGGATCGGTGTGAATAATGTATTTCGTTGTCCGAGAGTGAGTGGTTGGCTTTTGAACGCTCTCTCGCAAATTATAGAGAGACAGAGTTAGGCGTAGTTCTTCTCGATCTGGAGATTTATCTACTTCTAATATCATTGAACCTAATCCTTCCCCTGTAGTGGTAGATCCAGTACCTAATACTTTTTCATCTAAACCTACAATGAAAGATATGATGACAGTGATTCAAGCTCTTGGCGTAAGGGTAGAATCGCTCGCGGCGGACAGAAACCAACTCATGTCCGACGTTAACCAACTTAAAAGTGTTAGTATTAAAAGTGCAATTAATGTGTTCAGTGATGTGGAGGATGCGTTTGCGCGAACCTGTCGTTCACCTAGCCTTAAACCTCTTTCAAGCTCCCGAACCCATGGGAGAAGTAATGTCAATCGGCGAAAGGGAACGAGAGGCGTCATTGCTCGCGCAGACGTCCCCTCGAGCGTACCTGTTGTTGCATCGCAGGTCGCTCACCCTCACCATGGGAAAGATGAGGTTAGTTTATTGTCGTCATCTTCGGATGAGGCTGCGCATGGCAAGGTCTGGCGTCATGCTTCCAGACCTCTTAATAGAAGAGCGGAGGTAGTGGCTCAACGGCGCGATTCGTCACTGCAAACGCCTAGCTGTAGCCATTGGGACACTCCAGAGCGTTTTCAGTCGCCTGTCGAAGGTTCTCCTGCGAAACGTCCTGACATGATGTCAGAGGTCGAAAAAGGTTTAGTTCAGACTGATACGGATCTTGTTCCTGAGTCTGGTGTTATGGTACATGCACCGCTGCTTCCGCCAGACTGGTTTCTGTCTCCTGAATATGCGGAGCGTTATGTAAGCGATGAGAAAGGCGAGTTCGCGATCGAAGTTTCTTCTTCTGTATCACCTAATATTGATCCTAATAGGTCTATGCTGCTAGACATGAAGCAGCAGCTCTCATCTTTTATGCAGTCTTATCAGCCTGCTGTTGACAAAGCGTTGGTTCGTCATGATTCCGATCATGACGCGTTGTCGCACAGGCGGCCTACCAGCAACCGCACTGTTGAATAGCGTTATAAGGCTGCTATATCTCATCGAGTTCCTGCTTCTATTGTTACTAAACGTCAAGCGACCAAGCATGACGCCGAACGTCATCCTTCCAAGCGCGGCGACGATCGCCAGGTAGCTGAGCGTGACGCCGGGCGTCACGCCAGACGTGACGTCGAACGTCAGTCAACCCGTGACGTCCAACGTCAGTCAGATACTGTTCGACATGCAGTCGGACGCGACTTCGAACGCAAGGTTAGCGAACGTCATGGGGACAACCATACCGAAGGGCTTAAGTGCGAGCACCGCAGCGCTGACACTTACGCTCGCGAGCGGCGCCTTTCTGAACAGAACGCTGCTATGGCTGCTGGAATTCTTTCGGAAGAAGAACCGGATGATGATTTCTCTCCGGATGAGCCTTTGGATGCAGTCTCGGAGGAAGAAGAGAATAAGACACCTCAACACTCTGTCGACCTCAAAAAGATTATGTTGGTCTTTATGGAATTATTTCCGGATCACTTTACTCCCGTAGCCCCGCGTTCACCTCCTTCGGAGTTTACCTTAGGAAAAACAGCAAGAACATCGATTTTTACTAAGATGGTACTCTCTCGTTCCTCAAAGAGAGCATTAAAATTAATGGATGTTTGGATGCAATCTAAAAAAGTCCTAGGCAAAACAGGCTTCGCTTTTCCCCTGGCCAGATTGGCTTCCAAGTCTAGCATATGGTACGAGACAGGAGAAATCCTCGGCTTAGGAGTTCCTGCCTCTGCCCAGGGCGACTTCTCGAGTCCAGTGGATTCTTCTCGTTGTTTAGCTATGAGAAGGACTAAAGTCTTATGGTCTATGTCTGAGTTTGATTATCTCCTCAAAGGCATTTACAGAGCATTCAAAGTGTTTAACTTTCTTGATTGGTCTCTGGGGGCCTTGGGGAAGAAAGTCTCTGCAATGAAAGATTCTGAAACTGGTAACTTTATACATGTAATGTCATGCGTGGATAAAGCAGTTAGAGATGGCTCGAATGAGTTAGCAGGAAGGAAGTTGCTGCTGCTTTAACCCAGAAGGCTACTCATGACTTAGTTTCCAAGACAGCAAGGAAGGTTCTTCCAACTCTCCGCCCGTAGACCGAAGGAAGATACTGCCTTTCCTCAAGCTTCACAGCCATTTCGTAGAAAGTCTGTCGGTAGGGGTAGCTTCAGACCCGATGGGAGGAGGTCTAGAAGGAGAGGTGTTAGGTCTGGCCAAAGCAGAGTCTGACTGCCTTCACCTTCAGACAGCAGTGGGGGCCAGGCTAAACAACTTCTGGCAAGCCTGGGAGAGAAGGGGAGCGGACCCTTGGTCCTTTCTTGTTCTAAAGGAGGGTTACAAAATCCCGTTCATCTCAAAACCTCCGTTAGTTATAGACCCTGTGGATCTCTCGACAAGATACAAGGAGGAATCAAAGAAGCAGGCCATGCAGCTTCAAATGTCTCTCTTGCTAGAAAAGAAGGCAATAGAGAGGGTGCAGGACTTAGAATCACCAGGTTTTTACAACCGCTTATTCCTGGTTCCCAAGAACTCGGGGGAATGGAGACCAGTCCTGGACGTAAGTATCCTCAACAGCTATGTCCAGAAGACAAAGTTCTCTATGGAGACTCAGAAGACTGTGCTTGCAGCAGTAAGGAAGGGAGACTGGATGGTCTCATTAGACCTCCAGGACGCTTATTTTCATGTCCCGATCCATCCAAGTTGCAAATGTTACCTGAGGTTCGTGTACAGGAAGGAGGTCTTCCAGTTTCGGGCCTTGTGCTTCTGCCTCAACACCGCCCCTCTAGTATTCACAAAGATCATGTTGAATGTGGCGAGTATGCTCCATTTTAGAGGCATCAGAGCCTCCTTGTACTTGGACGATTGGCTCCTAAGAGCCCCCCTCTTTCAATCGCTGTCTGGAGGATCTACGTCTGACATTGAGTCTGTCAGAAGAGCTAGGACTTATGGTGACCTCAGAGAAGTCCCAATTGATTCCATCCCAGAAGATTCTCTATTTAGGGATGGAGATTCAGAGTCTGACTTTTCAGGCTTTTCCGTCACATGCAAGGATAAAACTAGCTCTCCTAAAGCTTTGTGCTTTTCTAAAGAAAGACGTCTGTTCAGTGAGCGAGTGGATGAGTCTCCTGGCAACCCTCTCTTCACTGGAACAGTTTGTGTCTCTGGGGAGACTAAACCTACGGCCCCTTCAGTTCCATCTCAATTACCATTGGAAAAAAGAGGACAGTCTCGACAAGGAAAGCATTCCCCTTACAGAACCCATAAGGAAGTGCCTTCAGTGGTGGAACAACCTAAACAGACTTCAGGAAGGTCTCTCGTTGGAGCAAAAGAACCCAGACCTTGTGTTGTTTTCCGACGCCTCGGACTCAATGTGGGGAGCAACACTGGGACAGTCAGAGATCTCAGGCCTGTGGACAAGGGAACAAGGAAGCCTCCACATCAATCAAAAGGAGCTGTTGGCAGTCCTGTTGGCTCTCAAAGGTTTCGAGAAATTAGTTTTAAACAAAGTAGTACAAATCAATGCCGACAACACCACAGCATTGGCTTACGTAGCAAAAGAAGGTGGGACTCACTCGAGGTCGCTTTACGAAATAGCAAGGACTCTTCTCGTGTGGGCAAAAGAAAGAAAGATATCCTTGTTGACAAGATTCATACAGGGAGAGAAGAACGTGATGGCAGACAGCCTCAGCAGGAGGAGTCAAGTTCTTCCCACGGAGTGGACGTTGCATCTGGACGCATGCAAGAAACTGTGGCAGATTTGGGGTCGCCCACTCATAGACCTTTTTGCGACCTCAAAAACGAAAAGGCTGGAGACATATTGCTCACTAGTTCCGGACCTCGAAGCGACTCACATAGACGTGTTCCTGATGGATTGGATGCACCTGGATGTGTACGCGTTCCCACCATTCAAAGTGCTGTACAAGGTGTTACAGAAGTTCGTGTCTCACGAGGGAACCAGGTTAACCCAAGTGGCTTCCTTCTGGCCGTCAAGAGGTTGGTTCACAGAGGTGCTGGAATGGATGGTGGACGTTCCAAGAAGCCTACCATTGAGAATAGATCTTCTCAAACAACCTCACTTGGCAAGAAACCATCTAAACCTCTAAGCTCTACGTCTAACTGCCTTCAGACTATCGAAAAACTCGTAAGATCTAAAGGATTTTCGAAGGAGGCAGCCAAGGCTATTGCTAGAGCAAGGAGGACTTCTACCATCAAGGTTTATCAGTCCAAGTGGGAGGTTTTTATAGAATGGTGTGGAGCTAACTCAGTTTCTTCATCCCGTACCTCTGTAACACAAATTGCCGATTTCTTCTTAGAGCTTAGAAGAAAGCACAACTTTTCCTCCTCAACCATCAAGGGGTACAGGAGTATGCTGGCAACTGTCTTCAGGCACAGGAATTTAGATCTCTCATATAACAAAGACCTTCAAGATCTTCTCATCTTTTGAAACTTCTAAGAAGCGTCATCAGGAATCACCTGCCTGGAATTAAGATGTTGTTTTAAAATTCCTCATGAGTGACGGATTCGAGGCTTTACACTCGGCTTCTTTTAAAGACCTAACTTTGAAGACTTTTCTTAGTAAGTCTGGCAACAGCTAAGAGAGTCAGTGAAGTTCACGCTTTTAGCAAGAACATTGGTTTCAGAAACGGGAAAGCCATATGCTCCCTGCAGCTTGATTTTCTGGCCAAAAACAAACGTCCTTCTCATCCATGGCTTAAATCTTTCGAGATTGCTAATCTCTCTGATATGGTGGGTGAAGAGTTGGAGAAAGTTCTGTGTCTTGTTAGAGCACTGAAGTTCTATCTGGACAGAACTAAAGATCTAAGAGGCAATTCAGAAGCTCTTTGGTGTGCAGTCAAGAAGCCTGCATTACCTATGTCTAAAAACGCCTTATCCTTTTTTATAAGACTTTTAATTAGAGAGGCTCACACACACTGTGGTGAGGCAGACCTTAGGCTGCTTAAAGTAAAGACTCATGAAGTTAGAGCTGTGGCAACTTCTGTAGCTTTTAAACAAAATCGTTTTCTGCAAAGCATAATGGATACAACCTTTTGGAGGAGTAAATCTGTGTTCGCATCACATTATTTGAAACATGTCCAGACTCTTTATGATTACTGCTACACTTTGGGACCACTCGTAGCAGCGAATGCAGTAGTAGGTGAAGGATCTACCACTACACTCCCCTAATCCCTAGTACCCTTTTTCTCCTCTTGGAACTTGAAATATTTTTATGGTTGTATGTGGAGATTGGTCGACAGTCTTCCGCAATCTTTGATTTAGTCAGGTGGTCATTTTGTTCCTTGAGAGCACCCGGAACAAGGGTATTAGTTGAGGTCCTGTCAGCATAGAGGTTATTACCCGTTTGACAGCTCCTAGAGATCTTCAGCCCCCTAGGTGGACTGCTGGATCTCATAAGGATAGCAGACAGAATGAGGCAGAGAATCATTGAAGTCAGCTTCCTTAACAGGTACGAACCCTTAAGCTTGTTTTATTTAACTCTTAAGTGAATTTCCAACAATGTTGCTGTCTCTGACCCTCCACCAAGGGTGTCAATCAGCCATTTTTATATAACCAGCGGGTAAGTTTAATGTTTAAAAATGGTATTTTCATAATAAAATAAATTTTTGAACATACTTACCCGCTGGTTATATAACTTATAATCCCCTCTAGAGACCTATGGGCATGGAAGATCTGGTGATGGATGGAATAGTTAGGCCTATCTCCCGTGAGGGCGCTAGTGTACACCTGGCAACTCTATCTGCGATTGCCGCGAGTTTTTTAATTTCTGCCGGACGTCAGGGAGTAAAGCCATTTTTATATAACCAGCGGGTAAGTATGTTAAAAAATTTATTTTATTATGAAAATATCATTTTTAAACATGTAACTTCCCTAGTAGTTACATATATATAGCTTAATCCCGCCGATTCGTTGCCCGCATGGCAGAAATTCAAATTTCGCGGCAATCGCTGAACAGGTGACCAGGTAATCATACCTGTGCGCCCTCTAACTAGGTACCTGGAACTATTCCCATCAGTCCTCAGAAATTCCCTGCCGTCGTTCGAGCAACACGTCGGAAATTTGCGCTACTTTGTTTGGGTTTGCTTAACTACAAATTGGTGAAGTGCCCATTGTTTTGTTTTTTATGGCTTTCGCTGATATTGGATTTTCCTTTCTTTTTCATACGAATAAGATGGTTTTTTTTTTGTTGGTCCAACTTGGATAGTTTCATTAACTTGATTTTCAAGATGGTTCCTCTGTTGCTAGATTTTGTGTGTAGGGCTGCAAGACCGGCTTCCAAAAGCTGCTCTTGATCCCTACACAGTATGTAAAATGCAGAGGGGGCATTTGTGTATTTTTCTTTTGGAATACGATCACTATGTTTCTAAGTTGAAAGGGATAGGATCAAGGAATTTTTCCCCCTACTTTAAAAACTAACGAACAATTCTTAAAGACATGATGGTGGAAGGAAATCATTCCGCCATACTATGACCTCACAATCATGTGACGTTAACTCTTAGCAGAATGCCTTGAAGGAAATCATTCTGCCAGCGCTGTGACATAAACTACGTAGAATGACTTGCAAATATTTAAATTCTTTTCTTATTCTTGCAAGAAATGTAAAGAAAATACTAACTTACTAAGCTTAAGTATTTTAATTTTTATATTGTGAGGAAATATATTAATTTTTAAGTAAATATTTGTCCTATTAGTATACTTCCTTTAGTTAATCATCGATTTATTTTAGAGATTTCACTAGCGTACAGTCAATTTACGCTACGTAGTACTCTTGACGATCGTTACAGTTTCACAATATTTTTATCGTTATTTAATATTTCGATATTGAGAATACTGATATTAATCGTATAGCCTATTGTATTTTCATTCTTGCCCTTAGCGAAGGAGTATAATCTCTCGCAATGGGCAGGTCTAATTATGGTCTGATGTGAAATAGTTAAAAGTCCTAGTGTACAGTGGCACGCAAACATGACGCAGTGCAGTGGAGGGTACAGCTGCTCGGACCTGTCGTCCTCCTAGCCCTAGACCTCTTCCATGCTCCCCAACCCCTGGGAGAAGGAATGTCGACAGGCGAAGGGAGGCGAGAGGCGTTAGCCCCCGAGCAGTCGTCCCCTCGAGCGTACCTGTTGACGCTTCCCAGGACACTCGCCCTCGCCATTGGAAAGGCGAGGTAAAAGTTTTATCCTCGCCGTTGTATGACGCAGCTCCTAGACGAGGCTGGCGTTTAACGTTTTTCCCTTCCTGCTAGACAAGAAGAGAGTTGCTCGTCATGTAACTGAACGTCGATATCGCGATCGTCATAGTTCCGAGCGCGGACTCGCTGCAAGGACGCACGCGAGCTGCAGCGCTCGTGGATGCTCCCTCGCAGCGATCTGGACGCATTACGGGAGGCGGCAAGGATCTTGACGCTCCCTCACAGTATGCTAGACGCATGCTGGATGCACGCGGGCAGGACGCTTCCTCGCAGCATGCTGGACGGACGCTTCCTCGCAGCATGCTGGACGCATGCTGGACGGACGCTTCCCCGCGTCAAGATCGCGAACGTCATATTTCCGAGCGCAGTCTCGCGGAAAGGACGCACGCGAGCTGCAGCGCTTATGGACGCTCCCTCGCAGCGATCTGGACGCGTTACGGGAGGCGGCAAGGATCTTGACGCTCCCTCACAGCATGCTGGACGCACGCGAGCAGGATGCTTCCCCGCGTCAAGATCGCGAACGTCATAGAGCAGGCTGGACGCACCGCAAGCAGCATGCCTGTCAGAGCTTCAACAGTCCATTACGTCCCTGTTGACATTTACAAGTCGCAAACAGAGGAAGCTCGCAACAGCAGCAGCATGCTGGACACACGCAAGCATGGCGCTCCCTCGCAGCATGCTGGATGCATGCAGGTAGCACCCAAGCATGACGCTTCCTCGCAGCATGCATGACGCTCCCTCGCAGCATTATGGACGCATGCATGACGCTCCCTCGCAGCATGCTGGACGCATGCATGACGCACGCAAGCATGACGCTCCCTCGCAGCATGCGGGACGCATGCAGGCATGCAGGACGCACGCAAGCATGACGCATCCTCACAGCAGGCTGGACGCATGCATGACGCTCCCTTCGCAGCATGCTGTACGCATGTGGGACGCAAGCAGCCAATGCGAAGCGTGTGTTTTCTCCCACTCGTTCTACATCGGAGATCGCTAACCTTTTAGAGGAGATCTCAGACGAGGAAATGCAGGAAACTTCATACAGCAGATCTTAAAAGATTACTTGCAGTTCTGGTGGACTTATATCCGGAGGACTTTTCAGCAGGCTGTACCTCGGAGACCGCCCTCGCAGTTTTTGAAGGGTAGACCCCAGGAATCTTCCTCTTTCAAGGAAGCAGTTAGCCAGATCGGTCTAGAGGGCTTTTTCGACTCTGAACGATTGGATTCTCAAGAGAAAGGAACAAGGAAGGACAACCTTTTCCTTCCCCCCTACTAGATTGGCTTTTAGATCCAGTGTGTGGTACGAGACTGGGGAGGTTCTCGGTTTGTAAGTTCCTGCCTCCTCCCAGGGAGACTTCACCAGACTCGTTGACGCCTCGCGTAGATCAGCCATGACTAAGGCTAAGGTGATGTGGTCCACGTCGGAGATGGATCACTTGCTGAAGGGCATCTTCAGAACAATCGAGGTTTTCAGCTTGATGGACTGGACTTTAGGAGTCCTCGCAGACGTCACAGACGATAAGAACGAGACGCAGATACACCTTATTGCCTGTCTTGATAAAGCCGTGAGGGACGGGTCGGTCGAACTCACACCCCTTTTCAACTGCAGGTATTATTAAGAAAGAGCTATGCTGTTTCTTTCCTGTCGTCAGGATTGACTCTCGCTTAGAGAGCAGAGCTTTTGTATGCTCCCTTGACCAAATACCTCTTCCCTTCAGAGCTAGTGAAGGACTTATCGGCAGCTCTTGCGCACAAGCAACGCAAGATATGTTTACAAGGACTGCGAGGAAAGTTCTTCCGGCTAACTTTTTAGCCAGGAAGGAGAAGGAAGCTTCTCCCACGCGTCAGCCCTTTCGTGGGAGAGCCTTTCTAGAAGAGGACAGAGAATGGCTGCTGGAGGGCAACCTCGTAACCCCAAACAGCAACCGAAACCCAAAAAGTGAACTCAACCTCCAGACACATGTATCCCACTACTGGCAGCAGCTCTTCAAGAGCAGGTAAACCAGATGCTGTCAAAAGCATCAATAGAAGTGGTAGAGGACCCCTCTTCAGAGGGATTTTACAACAGACTATTTCTGGTACCCAAGAACTCGGGGGATTGGAGACCCATTCTGGACGTAGTCCACTGAACAAGTGCGTGAGCAAAGTCAAGTTCGCAATGGAAATATCTGCGTCTGTCCTAGCAGGCAACAGACAAGGTGACTGAAATTTTTTAACATACTTACCCGCTGTCTCAATTTACCCAAACAACAGGAAATTTCTGAAATTTGTACATCACGCTGCAACTTTTCAGTTCAGAGCACTTTTGTTTTGGACTAAGCACGGCCCCTTACGTTTTCACACTAGGGGTATCGAACGTGGCTCTCGAGTTACATCTGGAAGCGGTACAAATTCCGATGTACCTGACGACTGGCTAATCAGAGCTAGGTTGTAGAAAAGTGTCTGGAGGATCTACAAATGACTACATCTACGTCCATTTCAGTTCCATCTGTCTAGTTATTGAACAAGAGTCCAAGACCTAGGGACGTGGATTCCGATCCCTCTGGGAATCAGGAATCTGTGGAGTTGGTGGGACGACCCCATCAAGTTACTAGAAGGCTTCGAACTTCATCAGAAGAACCCCGACCTAGTGTTGTATTCAGACGCATCAGACGTGGGGTGTGGTACAACAGTGGGGAAGGGCGAGATCTCGGGTCTATGGGAAGACCATCAGAAGAAATGGCACATAAACATGAAGGAACTGGTGGCCATTCTTCTAGTGCTAATACACTTCCAGGAGGAGGTCCAAAACAAGTTAGTACAGGTCAACGCAGACACGCCCACGTCATAAAACGGAGGCACACGTTTGGATTCCCTTTACGAGGCAGCAAAGATCTCCTGCTGTGGGCAAAAGCGAACAATATAACTCTGATAACCCGCTTCATAGAGGGAGAGAAGAATGTCAGAGCGGATCTTCTCAGCAGAGGAAGACAGGTTCTCACGACAGAATAGACCCTACTTCACGAGGTGTGCAGCAGGCTTTGGAATCTGTGGGGAGAACTGTCAATAGACCTCTTTGCAACACAGAGAACAAGAGGTTACCTGTTTACTGCTCTCCAGTCCCAGACCAGGAAGCAGTGGCAGTGGACGCTTTCTTCGTGGAGTGGGAAGAACTAGACACGGACGCCTTTCCCCCCCATTCAGGATACTAGACAGAGTCATGAAGAAGTTCAGGGAGTCGAACAACACCCGCATGACCATGATAGCTCCGTTTTTTTGGCCCATGACACCCTGGATCACAGAAGTGATGGAGTGGCTAGTAGACACCCCCAGGTCGTTATCCTGTTGGAACGATCTACTCAGACAGTCATGTATAGAGAGGTACCATCAAATCATCTCGCTCTCATCTAACTGCCTTTCGACTATTGGAAAAACTGGCAAGAGCGAAAAGCTTTTCGAGGAAAGCTGCAACAGCAATCGCGGGAGCGAGGAGAACATCCACAATCAAGATGTACCAATCTAGTGGGACGTGTTCAGAGAATGGTGCAGAGTTGATAACATTTCCTCTTCCAATACCTCTCTAACTCAATTGGCAGATTTTTTGCTACATTTAACAACACAAAAGAAAATAGCAGTATCAACCATCAAGGGATACCGCAGCATAGCCTCTGTCTTCCGACACAGACATATTTACGTGTCAGGAGACAAGGATCTCTTGGAATTTGGATGTAGTCCTGATGTTTTTAACCTCGAGCAGGTTTGAACCTCTTGACAAGGGCTTCATGGAAGGATCTTACTAAGAAGTGCCTATTCCTGGTTGTGTTGGTGACAGCCAAGAGAATAGAAGATTTGCAAGCCATTAGCATAAAGATGGGCTTCAATGGAGAGAATGCAATCTGCTCTCTTCGACAAGGTTTTCTCCCCAAGAACGAGAATCCTTCGCAACCATGGCCCAAATCCTTTACCATTCCAGGGTTATCTCATTAAGGAGGACGGGAAAATGAGAGGCCTTTGTCCAGTAAGAGCCCTAAAAAATTTTATCTGCAGAGGACCAGAAACCTGAGAGGACAGGCAGATAACCTCTGGTGCTCGGTAAAGAAACCTTCGCTACCCTTGTCAAAGAATGCACTGGCGTTCTTTATCAAGGATTTAATAAGGGAAGCTCACTAGAGTTGTGACGAGAAAAGCTTCCCATTCCTCAAAGTCAAGCACACGAAGTAAAAGCTTATAGACACAACAAGTCTATGAAAACGATTTTGGAAGTGACATTCTGGCGAAGCAAATCAATTTTCGCAGATTGTTACCTAAATAGGTTCAGACCCAATATGAGGATTGTTGTTCCCTGGGTCCGTACGTTGCCTCCGGCGCCGTACTTGGAGAAGGTACTACTGCCTCTAACCTATAACCTTGTTTATACCCTTACCTTTCCTTGAACTTGTTCTCATAGGTCGTCTGTGAAGGTTGCTGCAACCTTCCACGGCCTGGGATGCAAGTCTAAGTTAGGTTTTATGGAATGTTTTTTTTAGTGTGTTATGGGTCAGGTGGTCAGATCATTGTCCATGGCTATACCAGGATAGCAAGGTTGGTGGTCTAGTCATGTTAAGGTCAAGGACCGTGTGATAGCCCCACAGAGACTTTCTACAGCCCCCTGGGTGGATTGCTGGGTCTCTCAAGGAATGCAGGCAAATGAGGCAGAAAAACCTATGAAGCTAGCTTCCTTATCAGGTATGCCAAGATAGTAAGGGTGGTGGTCTAGTCATGTTAAGGTCGAGGACCGTGTGACAGCCCCACAGAGACTTTTTACAGCCCCCTGGGTGGATCGCTGGGTCTCTCAAGGATTGCAGGCAAATGAGGCAAGAAAACTATAAAGCCAGCTTACTTATCAGGTAGGAACCAGATTATTGATACAGCTAATTTGTAGCGAATAATAATTCTACGAATTTCCGACGGGGTTGCGGTTTTCTAACCCACCACCAATGGTGTCAATCAGCTATATATATGTAACTACCAGGGAAGTTACATGTTTAAAAATGGTATTTTTATTTTAAGATAAATTTTTAAATATACTTACCTGGTAGTTATGTATATAAAAGGTCCCTCCCTCCTCCCCTCTGAAAACAGGGGCATCAAATTTCTGAGGACTGATGGGAATAGTTCCAGGTACCTGGTTAGAGGGCGCCCAGGTATGATCACCTGGCCACCTGTTCGGCGATTGCCGCGAAATTTAAATTTCTGCCGTGCGTGCGGCGAATCGGCAGGATTAAGCTATAAATATATGTAACTACCAGGTAAGTATATTTAAAAACTTATTTTGAAATAAAAATACCATTTTAATCATATGATCCATGTAATGGGCGAACGGTAATTTTAACGCCAGCCTAATGTTACATCACTTCTATTTTATCATAAATCTTACCAAACATTATAATCTTTATTACTGTTGCTGTTATATATTTATATTTTTAGTTTATAAAATGAGCTGCTTCCTGTTTAAGAAAGTATAAAACTAAAATAATTTGTGAGTTTGAACATAATGTTTACATTTTCACTCATTGTTTACATATTGTCAATAACCTTCTTCCTCCTATTCTCACTCAATATTTTGCGACTACAAAAACATGTTTTTGCAATAGAGATAAAATTAAAGTCTTATTTTTTAATAAAAGTACCATTAAATACAACAATATAATTGTAATAATCATATATGATTTCAAGTCAATCCTTCCAAACTGCTATGTAAAATCATCTTTCGATAACTAGCAGTAGTTGTTTGGTAACTTTGCTACTACTTATACCGATTACCACAGCCGGTAAATGGCAAACAACTATTTTTATACAGCACCTGCTGCTTACCTACTACCAGGAATTTCAAGTTTATTGAATATTTTTTTCCTTTATTTAAACTTGTTTACATAATATTTTTTCCTGTGAACCATAGTGTAATACCGATAACATGCAAATTTTGAGATTTGAGACAACCACCACTACTGCCATCTCTTGGCAAATAATATAAACATTCCTAGTTGTCCGAAATAAGTTTTGATAACGGAAGTATTGTAATAAAGAAAAAAAAATTTTTATATTTTACTTAAACGCACAACCACAGTGTATGATTATACAAAGCATATTGTACGCTGTTAAGTCAATCCTTCCCAACTACTATGTAAGTAGAAAAAATTAATTACCGGTACAAAGATGGAAAATTCTAGGTTTCGGACAATTAGGCTAGCCTACCAAGAGATTCACACATCGGAGCCCGAGTACATAAATAAAGATAAAATTACCGTTAGATATTCTTAAGTCAATCCTTCAAAACTACTATCAGTATGCAGTTAGAATACCCTAACAACAACTCAACCAAGGTCGAGAAAATAGATATTTTCATAATTCCAAAAGTATTTCTCGTGTAATGGGTGAACCCTGATTTTTTTATCCAAACTGGTCTTAAAATTTCGCCCTTTACACGGTAATATACGGTAGTCTAAGAAGGATTTCTCCCCCCAGGAGTCTTCCTCGGATGAGAGACCTGGTACATACTTTTACTGAACACTTTGACCTCCCACCGAAGTTCCTTTTCCCCGGAGTAGGAGCGCAAACCGTTTAACCCCGTGGCAACCTTGGGGGTACCGGGGCCGCTATTGCTTCCCCTAGAGGAGCACCTTTGCATCCGGCCACCAGTTAACCATTCTCGCTTTCAGATGATCTGCAGGCGTAGCCGTTCCTGGGAGTGACTGAACCTCCTTCCAAGAAGGTTTTACTTCAGCTCCTTCAGTGTCGGGCGTGAAGAGAACTCGCTGACGCTTTAGTTGTTTGCGCGGTTCAGCTCTCACCCTCTTCTGGTCCTTCCACGGAGTACCGTGGTCAGCGCTCCTGTCGCCCATCTGACGGCCTCTTGCTGACGACGAATCCCCTCGCCATCTTCAGAACTCATTTATTAACAATCCACATTCTCATTCTTCCCACAGGTGACGCTTCAGCCTGTGTCTTCAACGCTCGCCTATGGTGAATTCTAATCCTGCGACTGATTGTCAATCCACAGCACGCTTTCCATCTGGCTGCCGCTTGCTAGGACTAGACCAGTCATCTTCTCGTCCTTCCCAACGATCTCCCTCAGGACGTCGTTCTCGACACTCCAGTGATCGCCACAGATCACGAGACCGACGATCATCAGGATCTCGATGTTCTTCTTTCAGAAGGTGGTCTCACTCATTTGCTAAATGCTCCCATTCATGGGCTAGACGCTCATATTCATGAGCTAGAGCTGCTAGACACTTACATTCACAAGCTAGAGCTGCTTGACACTCACATTCACAAGCTAAATGGTCACATTCTCGAGCTAGATGCTCACATTCATGGGCTAGAAGCTCGCTAGCTCGAGGTAAATGTTCATGTTCATGAGCTAAATGCTCACGGTCATGAGCTAAAAGTTCACGGTCACGAGCTAAATGGTCACAATCACGGACTAAACTCTTAACTATCACGAGAAAAATGCTCCTCTTCAAGAGGCCGATGCTTTTCAAGGGCTAAGAGGTCTCGTTCACGCTTGAGACGCTCTTCCAAACGATCATCTTCATGAGGATGATGATCCTCCCCACGAGGACGATGATCCTCCCCACGAGGACGATGATCCTCCCCACGAGGACGATGATCCTCCCCACGAGGACGATGATCCTCCCCACGAGGACGATGATCCTCCCCACGAGGACGACGCACCCCATCGCGAGTTTGATGAGCAAACACTTGTTCTTGGCGTTCGTCCTCTGGATCTTGAGGCTCGCTTTCACGATCAAAGTGACGCTCTGTGACCCGGCAATCTTCTAATGCTCGACCTAGACGACCTAAGTAGGAAAAACGATCTCCCAACTGTTACTCTCCTATTAAATGTTCTTCTTACCATCTACCCCCTGCTCCCTTTGCAGTATGAGTGTCCCTGCTAACCATACACCCATGTGACGCTATCCGACGCAACGCCTGCCAACACGACGCTCTCCACCCTGTCAGAGGCTTCCTGAGCTTCCTCCGAGCGAGCGCAGCCCTGCAGCACAGCCGAGGCCCAAAGGCTTCCTCGCTCTTGCTCGCGCTTGATCACGTGTGAAACGTGTCCATCTGCTCATGAATTGCGCCCTTTCACGCGTGAATCTGCTGATTTCACACATTTTTGACATGCTCCAGCCCCTCTTTCACGAGCGGTCACGAGCCCTAAGCCTTCGGGAAGAGCCTCCGCAACTGTGGTCGCCCTCTTCCTTTCCCAGAGGGTTTTAAAGAGCCTCCAAATAGATTTGTAAATGTTCCTATCTCCCCTGATCATCCTAAAAGGACCATGAAGGAAGACCTGTTGATGCCTCGAAGGAAGACCTGTTGATGCCTCGAAGGTTAACTCCTCCTTCCTTCGAAGCTCTGAATCATCGTATGGCTAAGAGGTGCCCTCTTCCTCCAGGTCTTCCGAAGGACTCCTCAGACCTGACATTCGTAGGCCGTCTTCCGTCGTGGTGTGACAACTTGGTGTCTGGCTTGCAGAAATCCCATTCTGGCTCTGCCCTTCCTTCCCCACCTAAACCTCAACAACTTCAAATCCAGGCTTCTACCCCCAAGATCCCGCTAGAGAGGTCTGTATCTGTCTCTTCCTCCTTCGTAGGCCCTTCTGATCCCAGGAAGAAGCTTTCTCAACCTCACCCCCTTGTCAAACCTCCGGTTCATTCATCTCCGTCTTCCATACCTAGAGATGAGGGAAGGGTATATGTCCATGACTTTGGTCCACTTCCACACGCTTATATCGGCTCCAGCTATAGGATGACAACCAGACAGAGGCAAAGGATGCTTTGTAGTACTCCACCACACGCAGACCGGCTTCATCCAAGGTTGAGTATAGACATAGGCTTTCCCCGTGAAATCTTCTTTTGAGATTTTTGACCAGAATTAGTAGAGGTAGTTCCTCCGGAACATCGGCCCATCTCCAGGCCTTCAGATGAGGAGGAACCCTCAACTCCTGAGGCTAATGCCCCAACGGAACCACAAGCTCTCCCCAGAGCTTCTATCTTGGAAGAGCATTTTCCCTCTCACAGGGAACCCTAAGACACAAAGAAGGTTCCTGAGAACTCTAAAATAAGGGGCCTCCTAGATGCTGAAGCCTTGAGGAGGATGGTGGTCTTAGGGATTAGCAGCAGGGCTCTAATGAACAGTGGGAACTGCTTTCCCACTGGACCTCAGTGCCCAATTGTTGATCCAACTAAATCAGTCGATGCTTTCTCTTCCTTTTTGTTATTTCTTTTATTCTCCCATCTCTTCCTTTTGGCTTGTTTGATTATACTTTGGCTGCTGCTTGGGATTTGGCACATTGTGGGATGGACGGCATTCTATCTCAACCTGTACCAATTTAAACACCATCACCCTCTGGCAGGGGGGTGCAGACCAGGTCTGTTAAGAGTCGGGCTCCAGTGATCCGGTTTTAAGTCACCCATTATGGGTGATGCCAGGCATTGGAGTTGCCGGTGGGAACTGGTCCCCACTGAAGACTCTTCTCATGTTGGGCCACATGAGATAGGAGGACTGACATCCTCCGATAAGAGGTGGATAACCCAGCTTGCTTCTTCCATGAAAACCAACCCCCTCTGTTGATGACCTAGAAAATACAAACATGGACCTCGGTACAGACAGCTCCAACTCAGGTTCTAATATTGTAACATAAGAACTTTGTTCACGTTATGTAAAGCATGATAAGAAAACACCAGAGAAGAAGAGAGAGAGAGTGAGAAATGATGACAGTACAGAAAATTATAGAAAAGTAGAAGTATTACCAGGTCACTATGAAGTTGTGAATTGTGAAATTTTTTTTTATTTTTGAATTTGAAAACGGAAGACATTAGCGTGTAAATGTTTTTAAAGCTAACAGGAAATAGTTACTATATGTGGAGGGCAGCCAAAAATTCTTCCCCAGGGAAATGGAAGTCTCTTGATAGACACACAATCGCCAATGCAAGGTGAAAGATTAAAAACACTTACAACATTGGATGGTCATAGTCAAATGCGTTTCGTACCCCACTTTGGTTCAACAAGAGTATGGGTGTGATATATGCTCCAGAATTGCTGGACATAGAGGAAAAAGGAATTGAAGATGAACCAAAAAGTCAAGGAGTAGTAAAAGTAGTCGGAATGAGAGAGAGTTGGAGAACAACGTATTCCTCTTGCTACTTTGATTGTAATATTTGATCAATGTAGATTACCAAATGTTATTAAAGCTGATTGGCTATCTCTGAAGGTGAAATCATATATTCCTTCACCATTGCGATGTTATCATTGCCAAATGTATGGCCATTTAAGCCAGAAATTCAAGGAAAAACTAAATAATAAGCCAGCTGTTTGTGCCAACTGTGAAAAAATTTATCATAGAATATGCATAGAAAATCCAAATTGCATACATTGTGGGGAAGTACAGTACACCCAACTAAATCTAATAGCTGTATTAAGTTTATTTTTGAAAAAGAAGTTCAGGTCATTAGGACCATGGAAAGGGTTACTTTTAGAGAGGCTCGTAAAAGAGCTCTTGAAAAGCAGATAAGACCAGGGCAACCTTTTTCAATGGTTCTGAAGAAAAACTTGCCAAAGCACACGGACGAAAATTACATCCTCACTTCTAACATAAAGAAACATATGAAAGTAGTTATAGAGGTTGAAAGTCCCATTGAAAATTTATATCCAGAAATTGTAGAAAAATCAAAAGATACTTAAAGATCTGAAAGATGTTCAAAAGCCATCTACTCCCATTCTAAACAATAGTACAAACCTTTCAGGCCGTGTCCTTGCTTGATCTCATGGAGGTTCCACTAGAAACCAATTTACCTGGTGAACCTGTAGTGGGGCGGGTGCAAAAACCTGATAGCTCACAACCTTTTAATCGAAAAAGAAAGAGACCTCCATCTCTCTTGCCTCCTACCGTAAGAAACATTAGTTACGACTTCAAATAAATATGATGTTTTGTCTGCTGATGTTTCTGATCAACTGGAAGACAACTTGAATAAATCAGAAATTCAAGCTGATGTCCACCATTCCCCTCTACAATTAGATCAAAAGGACACAATTTTGGGAAATTTAACTATGATTTCACTTAGATGCTGGATATGTTTCAACACTGTGCACAAATGTTCACACGGCACTGGTGTTATCGGTTAGATTCTGCACCTATATAGAACCGTAGTGATTTTTGCTAAAAGGTGTTACACTCGGAGGTGCTGATACCTCTTCACCCAATGAACTGTCAAGTCCCAAAACAGTCCACTGATCATCGCAGCACTAGACAACAGGTTTTATAACACTACCTGCCGCCACCACAACTCGTGCACTTGCTTCGCATAATGTTTATAGAAGACTCTGGATGCTTTCCAACCTGTACATGAGCGGATTCTATCAAAGTCTATGTTTTGAAAGAAGTTCAACGAGGAAGCAACTTTTCTAGGATCGTGACCTGCGGGTGTACCGTCAGGATCCGCTCTGTGAATAAAGTAGGTGAGTTTTGCCCTCAGTTGTTTAGGGATAGGTTTGATCCTGAGGTTTCGCCTCGGAAGAGTTGTCCCTCCTCGAAGTCTGAAGTTCTTCGAAGATAAAGACATCTTCCTTCAGAGGGCAGATTCTCTAAGGACCCCACCTTTTGGTGGGCAGCTCGTTTTTGGTGAGAAAAGTAGGACTGGGAAAAAGGTTCAGTTCTCCCTCTTCTGTGAACTGAATATGGCCTTCGTTCGTTCCTGGATAAGGCCACTATTTCACTAACTCTAGCCCATGAGGCTATAGCGAACAGGAATATCACTTTTCGTTCGTTCCTGGATAAGGCCACTATTTCACTAACTCTAGCCCATGAGGCTATAGCGAACAGGAATATCACTTTTTGTGTTAGATCCTTTAGGGTACAATCCTCATTGTTCAAATTCGAAGCATAGTGCAAGACTTTGTCCAAAGACCATGATATAGGCTTTGGAGGGGTTGCTGGTTTGAGTCCAGCGCATGCTTTCGGAATCTTATTGAAGAATTCACTTGAAAGGTCCACCTGAAAGTCGTAAAGAAGAGTTCTAGTCAAAGCTGACTTACAGGCAGTTATTGTGGTGGAAGCTAGGCCTTGTTCATGAAGGTAGATGAAGAAGGAGAGGCAGAAATCTATTGAAATTTCTGTCGATTTCATTGTTTTCATGAAGGAAACCCATTTCTTCTAAGACGATTCGTATTGTCTTCTAGTTGACTTTGATTTGTATTCTTCTATAAAGTTGATGTTGTCTTTTGAGATCCCAAACCTTTTCTTGGCTGCTAAGGCGAGAAAATCATGAGACGTAGGTTTTTGGTTCTCGAGGATGAAGCGTAGACAGTCGACTTCTGAACCAGTTGGGATAGAACTGGATTTGGTAGAGGGAACAGCTTCAGTTTCAGTTCTAGAACTAGAGGGAACCAATTGCTTTTGGGACATTTGGGGGCCACTACAGCTGCAGTTCCTCTGAAGGATCTCGGCTTGTTGAGGACCTTTAGCAGGAGGCTGGTTGGTGAGAACAGATAGATGTGATTCCATCTGTTCCAATCGAGGGACATGGCGTCCATCGCTTCTGCCTGAGGGTCCTCGTAAGGGGCTACATATCGAGGTAGTTACTTGTTGTCGCTCGTTGCGAAGAGGTCGATCTGCAGTTCTGGGACTTTTTCCAAGATGAAGGAGAATGAGGTAGTAGGTTGGCCAAGGCACCAGCCGCCCGTTGAAATACTACCGCCAGAGAGTTATGGGGTCCTTTGACTAGCCAGACAGTACTACGTTGGATCCTTCTCTTTGGTTACGGTTCTTTCTCTTTGCCTACACATACGCCGAATAGTCTGGCCTATTCTTAACAGATTCTCCTCTGTCCTCACACACCTGACAACACTGAGGTTACTAAACAATTCTTCTTCGCTCAAGGGGTTAACTACTGCACTGTATTTGTTCTGTGGCTACTTTCCTCTTAGTAAGGGTAGAAGAGACTCTTTAGCTATGGTAAGCAGCTCTTCTAGGAGAAGGACACTCCAAAATCAAACCATTGTTCTCTAGTCTTGGGCAGTGCCATAGCCTCTGTACCATGGTCTTCCACTTTCTTGGGTTAGAGTTCTCTTGCTTGAGGGTACAATCAGGCACACTATTCTATTTAATTTCTCTTCCTCTTGTTTTGTTAAAGTTTTCATAGTTTATATAGGAAATATTTATTTTAATGTTACTCTTCTTAAAATATTTTATTTTTCCTTCTTTCCTTTCCTTACTGGGCTATTTTCCCTGTTGGGGCCCCTGGGCTTATAGCATTTTGCTTTTCCAGCTAGGGTTGTAGCTTAGCAAATAATAATAATAATAATAATAATGAGTCTGCGTCTAGGGACCATTCTGTCTCTTATCGGCTTTTGCCGATAGAACATCCGCCATTACATTGCAGAACCCTTGCAGGTGAACTGCTGATAAGTGCCATCTCTTCTTCCTTGCCAGGCGAAAGATAGCTAACGTCACGTGATTTATGTGAGGTGATCTCGAGCCTTGTCGGTTCAGACATTTCACTATTACCTCGCTGTCCAAGACCAGTCTGATGTGGGGTGATCTGCGAGGGGATAGTTTCTTCAACGTTAGGAAGACTGCCATGGCTTCCAGGATGTTGATGTGAAAGGTCTTGAACTGGTGTGACAAATTCCCTTGCACTTTCCTTTGATGGGAATGGCCTCCCCATCCTTCCGGTGAGGCATCTGTGTGAATGACCACTGAAGGCTGTGGTGGTTGTAAGGGAATTGTTCTTGTCAGGCTCTTGACCTTTGATCACGGCCTTAGGAGGGTTCGCAGTAGGGTTGGTGTCAATCCTTGTGGATCTCTTTGAGCGTTTGATGCGTATCTTCTCCAGACTCCTGATGCATCTTTCAGTTGTGCTTTTAGCACTGGTTCTGTCACTGCTGCAAACTGGAGAGAGCCTAGTACTCTTTCCTGTTGGTGTCTTGAAATTTTTCTTGAGTTTCAGTAGTATCTTGACAGATCCCGCTATCGCTCTCCTCTTCTTCGGTGAAATGGAGAAGTGATGTGACTGCAAGTTCCCATGGATTCCTAATCATTGAAACTCCTGAGCTTGAGAAAGGCGAGACTTCTTGTGGTTGATCTTGAAGCCCAGGTGTTCTAGGAACTGAATCACCTTTGTGGCTGCCTGCAGACAATCTGTCTTGGATGCTGCCCACACCAGCCAGTCGTCCAGGTATGCCGCTACCTGAATGCCTTCTAAGCGCAGCTGTTGGACGACTGTGTCTGCAAGTTTTGTGAATATCCTTGGGGCTATGTTTAGTCTGAAGGGCATGGCTGTGAAGGCATATTTTGTCTTCTGTAGCCTGAATCCTAGGTAGGAGGAGAGGAGGCAGCTGACTGGTAGGTGCCAATAAGCATCCGTCAGGTCTATCGAGACTGTGTACGCCCCTTTCGGTAACAGGGTCCTTATGTGTTGCAGGGTAAGCATCCAGAACTTGTTGTTCTCGATGAAGTTGTTGAGTGGAGACAAGTCTAGAATGACTCTTGAGTTTGTTCGAGTCCTTCTTGGGAACACAAAACAGCCTTCCCTGGAATTTGATGGACTTCATTTTTCTAATTACCTTTTTGTTCAAGAAGTTTATTCTTCCAATAATGGGGTGGAGTGTTAGAAGAATTGAGGAAACGGGAGTGGAATTTTGTTCCATTTCCAACCGAGCCCATTCGTGATTAGGCAGTGGGTCCAGGGTTCGAAGGTTCACCGATCCTGAAAGTGGAAGAGTCTTCCTCCTACCTGGATGCAAATGTTCCAGAGGGTTTGCTATCTTGACCACGTCCTCCTCTACCCCTTGAGGAGTTTCTTGAGGAGCCTCTTCTTGAGCCTCTACCTCTGGGGTGAAAGGTAGTCGTGTGTCTCTCAAAGCCTGGATTGAACACAGGCGACTGAGCTACCAGCTGCTGGGCCACCATTTGGAAGGTGGTTTGTGGCTGGGCTACCATTTGGGGCTCTGTGGTCATGGTCACAGTTGGATGCTGTACAGGCCTGCGTGGCTTCTTTGTCTTCCTATTTTTCGGTTGGAGACCAGCATCTGAGGATGATTTCCTCTGGGAAGACATGCCTCACTTCTGGAGAAGGTTCCTATTCTCCATGGCAGCTTTTGCGATGACCTCCTGAACCAATTCTTTTGGGAAGAGGTCCTTGCCCCAGATACATGAAGTGATCAGCTTCCTAGGCTCGTGTTTGACCGTTGCAGCAGCAAAGACAAGCTCTCTACAGGCCCTCCTGGCCTTAACGAAAGCGTACGTGTCATTAACAAGGGTAACCATGTGAGTCTTGGCTAGGACCATGTACAAATCTGGGGTATTGGAAAGGCCTGCACACATCTCCATACAGTTCTGAAGAGACAAAGAGGCGGTTAGTCTCTCTTTTGTCTCCTGTTCCCTTCTCAAAAGATGTTCTGACAGTTTTGGAAGGTTCTCATTGAACTGTTGACCTGCTATCTCCAGATCCAGTTTAGAGACTGAGAAGGTTAGATGAACCTCGTTCCATTCCTTCTCGAAGGTAGGCTTGGCTAGAGATAATGGTCTGCATTCCTCTAGCACTGGGCATGGTTTGTCCGCGTCAACTGCTTTCAGCACACAGTTGAGAGCTTTGACCGAAAAGGGGAAAGCTCTGGAGGAAGGAGCAACGAAGGTAGGATGCTTCTTGCTCAAAGCTGAAACTTTAGAGTTGGTGTAGCCGGCTTTCTCTAAGGTATTGGATAAGAGAGCCTGCGCCTTGTCATGCTCAGAGATCATGACCTCTTTCGGTTCTGTCTCCTCACGAGATGCAGGTTCATCCCGCAATCTCACGTAACATTCTGGGTATGCTGATATGTTAGGCCAGAATTGAAGATCTTCGAGGGGTTTGGCCCCCATCTTCTCGGAGACGTATGGTTTCCAATTCATCATGGGCATTTGCTCTGCATACCTCCAGGGGTTGTTTTTGGAACATTGAGGTAAGTCAGAGACTGATAGGCTTATGAGAGCCTTTGAAAATGCCCTGGCATTTCACTTCTCTTACTTCCCTCCTAATCTCCTGTTGTTCCTTGCAGAACAATTCCATCATCTGCTGAAGTTGTCCTAGGAGCGCCTTGCTCTTGGCTATCAGCAGTTCAAGATGGGGAGTTGGGGCCAAAGAAGTTGACGGCACGGGTTGATATGCCATCACAGAAAACTGAGGGTCTTCCGTTATCGTGGATATGGATCCTTCTTCCTCCGTGGGTGGTTGGGCCACCTCTTCTTCAGGATTTTCTTGCAGAAGATCCTTTTCGGTGTCGGTAGACACCTCCGACATCCGTTCCTGGTGGATGTCCATGCCTTCGAGTGCCTTATTAATGTCAGCCTCTATCGTCAGCTGGATGAAGGGAGGCTTGACCTGTGCCTGGGGCACAACTGCCTCGGATTGGGCCTTAGGGAACAGAAGGCATCTCATAACTTCGTTAGGCAGGTAAGGTCCCGGAGAGTTCTTTTGGAATCCTCTTACCCACCTCCGAAGAGTTTCTCTTGCTGTATCCCTTGACTCCGTAGTCTCAGGGATATCTTCACCGAATCCCTCGGTCATCAGAGCCGAGCAGACGGTGCAACCCTTTGGATCCCAATACCTCAGGGTTTCAGTTGCGATGGAGCAGGGGGTATGATACCTGCACATCTTGTGGCCACAAGACTTATGTGGTTGCAGAACATGACTGCACACTTCACCTTAGGCTCCTCCTGTAAGGAAAGAAAGAGTGAAATGAATATAGGGTAATTAAGATCACTGATATAAATACACCTGCTTAAAATAGTATCATTTACTATTATATATAATAGCTTAGGATAGTAAGCTAGAAAAGAAGTAGGAAAGACACATATCTGTCTCTGTGACCTCCTTCAATATTAATATTTTTAATTTCCATTTTAGGGAAAATACAGCTTGGAATAACTCTCGTACGTAGAGTCAGTGAATACTAACACTAACTCCCTCCACTTGTAGAATAATAATACTGAGTGGTAATAATTGGTGTCCCGATGATCTAGGATTCAACAGGATGTTGAAGGAATACTTTACCTCAACTTTTTTAATCGGTCTCAACAATGGACTGTGAAAGGATACACAGAATATGTTGGAAATATCATACTACTGTATCATTATATACTGTAGTTTTCTAACTGCTGTATTGTTATATACTGCAGGAATACTGGCTACTGTATTGTCTTATACTGTAGTTTTACTGGTATGCTACCGGGTTAGGCTAGTACCTGGCGGCACTAGCAGACAGGGAGAGAGAAAGAATGGAAAGAAGGACTACCGTATTATTTTAGTTTAGTACAATAATTGGGAGTGTTGGGACTATTGCCTCTACTGCCTTCTTTCCAGAATGAGGATTCAAATGGAAGGGGAGGAATACATTGATTCTAGCTTCCATCCAGCCACAAATTCTGTTGCTTACTGTACTGCCAATTACAAGGTTTGTGGATGGCAGTCCAAGAGAGGACTGAAGAATACTCAACAGTATAATGGGTTTCCCACCGACACTTTACCGAATGTCTTCCATTCTTTGGTATTGGTTTAGATTGCAAAGACTCCCTAACTCTCTAGCCTTTCAGACTGCAAGCCTTGTAAGACACGCTTCATACTTTGAGTTCCACCCAAAATCTCCTCAACCTTATGGCTTTCGGGTGAAACGATTATTAAATAGTCTGGATATAATTAGAAATAAGGTACTTCCATTCAAGGTATCATCAACGCCTCCATGGAAGTTACCAGAGATATCTTTTTGTAAATATTTTATTGGAGATAAGAAGAATATGTCAGACCTAGAAGCCAGGTCTCTTTTTAATGAACATGTTAAAGAACATAGAGGATCAACTTTTATCTAAGCTGATGGCTCCAAATCTGATGCTGGCGTTGGATTTGGAGTACATAGTAATGGTTTTAATTGTAGAGGTGCACTTCCTCTGACCGCTTCCATATTTACTGCCGAACTGTATGGCATATTAACCGCTATTGAGAAAATAGCGTTGGAGAAGGAGGGTAATTTTACAATTTTTAGTGATGCAAGGAGTGTCCTTCAAGCTATGGAAGTTTTTAATTCTAATAACCCTCAAGTTTTAAAGATTTTAGAATGGCTCTTCCTTATTGGACGGAGAGGTATAACAGTTCAGTTTTGTTGGGTTCCAGCACATGTAGGTGTGTCCGGGAATGAGAAGGCAGATTCACTGGCTAAGGAGGCTGCATCCGAGTTGCTGCCAAGAAGGTATCCCATTCCCTGTAATGATTTCTTACCTGACATCAAGAAATTGGTTTGCAATAAATGGCAACAGCAATGGGATAGTCAAGATGGCAATAAAATGAGGGAAGTAACAAATGACATATCTCCTTGGAGGTATAATATGATGCCCCGAAAATGGGAGACGTCTCTTTGTCGTCTCCGTATTGGTCACACTCGGTTGACACATGAGTTTCTGCTGAAGGGCCAACACCAACCGTATTGTGACAACTGTTTAGTACCTCTAACAGTAAGGCATTTGTTGACCGAATGCCCCAATTATAACAACTTGCGGAATAGATATTTGTTTGAGGCTCGAGGTGAGGGTGGCCGGTTCATCCTTGCCAAGATTCTTGGAAATGATGTGTCCTACCATGCAAGTGGCATTTTTAGATTTATTTCAGAAGCAGGTCTTCTGAAAAATATTTAACTTTTATGACATTCAATTTTTATTTTTTTAATTGAATACTCTTTAATTTTTTATTTTATTTCATTTTTTATTTTTGTATACATAAATTAAATGTTACCGGCGTCAATGACCTTAGATGTCAGGATGCCTGAAAACTTTAAATCATTCATTCATTCCCACCGACAGCCGTCAGTGCCGGCTCAACCTTTCCCGGAGCTTTGCTTCCGTTAGGGAGTTGGTCGAAGCGGCAACCTAACCGCCTTTGTAGGAACCCGGCCGGTAACCCAGTCAGCCCGGCAAGCGGGGAGGATTGTGGAATACCGGCCAAAGGATATTTGTGACGGCTAGGCCGGCACTAAAGGACAGAAGGGGAAGGGGAAGGGTCTTATATTTTACAAAGAAAGGTGGCGGCAGGTATGCCTCCTACTTTTGGCTGTAAATCAAGGAAGCCTAGCTTCTTATACCGGCGCCGTCATGGGCGGCAGGGGAATGACGATTACCTAGCCTGAGACATTGTCGGATATAAGATATGTCTTCTAGTCCACAAGGGAGAAAGGTGGCTGCAATTATACTGCCCACTTTCGGTTGTAGACTAGGGAAGCCTAGCTTCCTTTGCCGACAACGGTGTAACTGGCAGAGGAATAACTATTCCACTGTCGATAACGTTGTCGGCTACAAGACCAAATACCCTGAGTTACTGTCATATTTCAAGGCCTGGATACTCACCGTCAAAGAAGAACGATAGTAAAACACTATCCAAGTCAGGCCGGAGTACACTACTCGATGGCGATGACGGAAGATAGGGTTGTCGCCTGGGATGGCGGCACTCTGGGGAAGAAGGGTTTATCCTCATTTCTCTAAAAGAGAAGCGTATCGAATTACTGTATACTAATAATTTTAGGAGATACAGTGAACCCTCGTTTATCGCGGTAGATAGGTTCCAAACCCGAACGCGATAGCTGAAAATCCGCGAAGTAGGGACAGCATATTTACGTATTTATTTAACATGTATATTCAGACTTTTAAAACCTTCCCTTTACGTAGTACTGTTAACAAACTACCCTTTAATGTACAGAACACTTAATGCATGTACAGTACTACAGTACCCTAAACTAAAACAGGCATAAATATTGAAGGCGATTTTATATCATGCGTTTCCTAAACACGCCAAAAAGCACGATAAAAAATGACAACCAATGTTTTGTTTACGTTTATCTCTGATCATAATGAAGAAACAAACGCATTTACACATCTGTGTATAGGTTAGTTTTTGCATCGATTATATTGACTATATGTTGATTTTGTTATTACCAATGTTTTACTTAATTTTTCTTAGGACTTCCAAATAAATGAAATGAATGTCATTTATATAATGTTTTTCTTTATGACGCCGCCTGAAACGGAAACCTTCCGTTCGTTTACTGTACACTCCATCTTCGATCGTAATAAACAAACGAAGGCATTAAACGCGCATGATGAAAGTGATAAATAATAATATTAAAAGCTTTTAGTAAATATGTTATTACAAATATTATTTACCGTATCTATATAAAATCCTACATACGTAGCAAAGCAGGAAAACAATTTTTTTTTCTTTTTTTTTTTTCTTTTTTTTTTTTGGCGTTTAATCAACAATAACAAACTGCCGCTAATGGTAATCTACATGAGAGAGAGAGAGAGAGAGAGAGAGAGAGAGAGAGAGAGAGAGAGGTTTTAAATGTAATAAACAAAAAAATATGATAGGTTATAACATGTATATTCAGACTTTTAAAACCATCCCTTTACGTAGTACTGTTAACAAACTACCTTAAGTCTTGCCTTCAGGCTCAAAGGAATGAACATTTCCTCCTCGCTGGAACTGTCTCTTCTCATACGGAGTTATGAACTTTCCTGCCCTCAGTCGGAAGTGAGACCTCCTCCTTGGAACGTGGTTCGAGTCCTCAGGTCTCTTAAGAGACCTCCCTACGAACCATTACGCCAGGCTTCTGATCGCCACCTTACCTGGAAGACGGTGTTCCTGCTAGCTTTGGCCTCGGCCAAGCGAGTCTGTGAACTTCATGGTCTCTCCTACGACGTCGCCCATTCAAGGGGATGGGGGGAGGTAACGTTCAGCTTCGTCCCTGAGTTTGTGGCTAAGACTCAGAACCCGGGAGTGCCGGACCCAAGGTTCGACTCTTTCCAGGTTTCAAATCTCCATTCTGTAACAGATGACCCAGACCATCTCCTACTGTTCCCAGTCAGGAGTGTTAGGTTGTATCTTAACCCTTTTACCCCCGGGCTCTTTGGAAATTTCCAACCCTTAACCCCCAGGGGGTTATTTTTTTCCCAGCACATTTTGCAGTATATTTTTTTTAAATTGCTCTATCAGGCTTAATTTTTGTCATAGAGAGGTCGGGTTGGTCTCATTCTCTTGGAAAATACCTGAATTTTCTCAAAAAATTATCAAAAATATGAAAAAAAAAAATGTTATAGCATTTTTTTGCAAGGACGTACCGGTACGTCCATGGGGGGTAAAGGGATGGCTTTTGTGAAACGTACCAGTACGTCCTTTGGGGGTAAAAGGGTTAAAAGAACAGCTGCAGTCCGCCCCCAGGTGCGAGCGTTGTTCTTGAGCACCGGGGAAACAAAGAGGAGGGTCACCAGGAATACCATTTCAGCCTGGATTCGTAAGGTAATCCATCTGGCCTTGAATCCTGACCCTCCTCCGTCGAATCGCCCTAGGGCGCACGACGTCAGGGGCGTGGCTACGTCCCTGGCCTTCAAGAAGAACTTTTCAGTGACGCAGGTCCTGCAAGCTGGGGTGTGGAAGCGTCAGACCACCCTCACGGCCCACTACCTGCAAGACGTGACACACAGGAGGCTCGATACGTTCTCTATCGGCCCTGTGGTGGCTGCACAACAGCTGGTCTAACCTCAGGCTCCTTATTGGACAAGTAGCAGAAGGTTGAGGCCATTGTTACCCGGTTTTAGTCTGTGTGAATGAAAAGATTTGCCTGGCCCTTTTCTTTTCTTCATCCTCTCCTCCCTTGGAGAGAAACAGCATCCTGGGTCCTTTGCACAGCTGACCTCAAACCTCTGCAGGTAAGCCATGTTTCCTTGTGTTCCTAGTATTAAGTTGTAATACTGTCATGTCCCCATACCCTGACGAGGTGGTATTGGGAGAGTCCTAGCCTAGATTTCCATCTAAAGAACTCCAGGTCAACTTCCTAGGACAAGTCACTGCTCACCTTCACACACAGCTTACGTAGGCCGCAGCAGTCTCACAACTGCCTGCGAGGTGTAGGGGGCCCCTCGACCCGAGTTCTTTTAATAGACTCGGGTTCGGGGCCCCCGGGCAAGCCAAAGCCAGTATGGCAGGGGACTTACCTCCCTTCCTAAGGGCTAAGTCACCCCATGTAAATAGCGTGGTTTGTATTTCAGTTACGGAACAAATGACAAATTCGTAGATAATTTGTATTTTTCCTAACTATACAAACCTTAGCTATTCACAGTTATGTGCCCGCCAGCCCTGTCCCTCAAGATAAGTCCTACCTCTAAGTAAAGTGAGCTATTCACCGGTGGTGTGTGAGGGGGGGAGGGGTAGCTAGCTACCCCTCCCTACCCCCCCGCTAACTAGCGGTGGGGTAGGAAACCCTCGTTAAAACTCTATGGCTCGTCATCGGCTGCGCCGAAGTAATTACCCCATGTAAATAGCTAAGGTTTGTATAGTTAGGAAAAATACAAATTATCTACGAATTTGTCATTTTTCAAAGCGCGAGGTTTTTTCGATTTGTAAATAAGCCCCGGCTTTAGCAAAAATCCAGCAGCATTGCCACACATCACGAGGGTAACACGATCTTTGAATGCTTTAAAGCCAGAGGCTTTGGCTTTTTCTTTGAACAGGAAAGTTTGCGACGGCATTCTCTTCCAAAACAAGCCGGTCTCATCCATATTAAACACTTGTTCGGGCTTGTATCCACCTTCAGTGATAATGTTCTTAAATGTCTCATTCGCGTAAGTTTCAGCAGCGGTAGTGTCAGCGGAAGCAGCCTCAACATGCAGGGAAACGCTTTTCAGGCCGAAGCGTTTCTGAAACTTTGCGAACCATCCTTTGCTGGCGGAAAAACGTTGTTTCTGAGGCTGGGAATCAGTGGATGTCCCTGCTTGAGGTTCATCTATTACATCATCTTCGTCTTCTTCAGCATGGTCGCCATCGTCGTCTTGAGGTTCCTTTGCCGCAAAATTCTCATACAAACCCAAAGCCTTGGTTCAGATGGTGTTCGTATCCAAGGCTATGTTCTTCTTCCGGCAATCGGCAATCCAGACTGCTAAAGCACCCTCCATACGGACGATCGTTTTATTACGAGCGGTAACAACTCG
>NC_090732.1:82111792-82159292 GCF_036898095.1 Palaemon carinicauda | reverse complement strand
TACCGCCGAGGCCCTATCGTGTACGATAGAAACGTTTTTTATTTGGAGGAGGAAATATTACATGTGTACTGCTATCTTCTCTAGTATAATTTTGATTAACTAGCTAGAATTTCTTTATAGCTAATACCGGGAATGTCGCACTACTAACTAAATAAAGCATTTATGGCGTGCGACAGCAGTCTTAAAATGGCCGCCTCCGGGGATGGCAGTGCTCCACTTAATACACCTAAATTATGTTAGTTTAACTGTGAGAAGGGAGCTAAAGATTATACACATGAAAGATTAAATACTCAACTTAACAGAGGATGAAGATGTTGGAGATTGCATGATAATATTCCTTGAAATAAGTAACAACACCGAGAGAAGCGTGGGAGAACACCGTGCTTAAATGCTACTTTTTAAAGGAATAATACTCTGTAGTAGTACAGGGAGGGGATCCACCGGGTAACCTTGATAACGGCTCCCCTTCATTTCGCCACTCTTCCCCCTCAAAGAGTAAAATCTATTCGGGGTGAAGATTGCCATGTGTCTTATCAAGAAATACGTCCCCTGATATTATGCGATATCCTTAAAAGTTATATTAAGGATACTCGGGCCAAGAGTTAGAATTCTGGAGACCTATGTTTAATCCTCTGGGATTATCACTGTAGCTAAATATCCCTTAGAAAGATGCCTAAAGGAACCTTCCATCAGGACGACATGGCTGAGCCCAATATATATATATATATATATATATATATATATATATATATATATATATATATATATATATATATATATATATATACATATACATATTTATTATATACAGTATATACATAATATATATATATATATATATATACTGTACAGTGAACCCTCGCTACTTCGCGGTTCGACAATCGCGGATTCACCACTTCGCGGGGTTTTCCCATAACCCATATATATATACATATCGCGGATTTTCCGGAAAATTCGAAAATACCGCGAAATCTGAAGACAACCAAATACGATATTTTGTTACCTGTAATTCCATTAATACTGTAATTAGTAATATCTGCTCTTACTGATTGTTCATTGCATTACATATGATATATAATTCAGCACAGAAAGAAATAAAACACGAAAAGAGAATGTGATCATACCATAATTCAGTACGTAGTAAAATTAAATCGAACATGAAACGCAAATCAGATGCAGTCATACCATATTAGAATGGTGTGTACTGTAATGGATGTGCTTCTTTTCCATGAATCTTTTGTATGTATACGTACGAAGTACAGTACTGCATCCAATAATATTCTTTGTTGCAAAAATCACATTTCGAATACTGTAAGCGTACGAGAGAGAGAGAGAGAGAGAGAGAGAGAGAGGCGTAAAATAGCGTACGTAAATTTTTATTATTATTGTTATTATTATTATTGTTGTTGTTGTTAATAAAATTATTATTGTTATTATTATTAATCATTATTATTATTATTATTACTGTACAGTATTATTATCATTATTTATTATTATTACGGTATTGTACTTAATCTACGTACGTTCAGTATGCGCGGGGGCATCTTCTATGAGTAACCAACGCGCCATAGTACTAAGACGGGTTGTGATTGGTTCAAGCGCTGATAGATGACGAATCAAAACTCAAGTTTTGTTATCTAGCCTGTGATTGGTGTTTTGCCCGCATCTTCTACCCGCAGCATCAAAGTTCTCGCGGGGCTGCATCGTTCACTTTCTCTTTCCGCGTATTGCTGAGTAGACGTTCTTAACTTTGTGAAGTTTAATCTGTGCTGTGTGCGACTGTTTTAAGTTGAACTTTTTGTTGAACTTTCTGTTACAATGCCTCCCAAGCGTTCTGCTTCTAGTAAGGCTGGTAGTGAGCCTAAACGCCACCGAAGGATGATGACGATAGCTGAGAAGGTTACGCTTCTCGACATGTTAAAAGATGGTAGAAGTTACGCGGCCACCGGCCGCCATTTTGGCATCAACGAATCCACCGTTCGCTACATCAAGAAGGACGAGGCGAACATTAGAAAGACTGCTGCAATCACCTTTAGCAGATCAGCGAAGCGAGTCGTTACAACGCGTAATAAAACGATCGTACGTATGGAAGGTGCTTTAGCTGTGTGGATTGCTGACTGCCGGAAGAAGAACATAGCGTTGGATACGAACACCATCCAAACAAAGGCTTTGAGCTTATATGAGAATTTTGCTGCAAAGGAACCTAAAGAGGACGACGGCAACCATGCTGAAGATGATGATGATGCAGATGATCCTCAACCAGGGACATCCACTGATTCCCAGCCTCAGAAACGTTTTTCCGCAAGCAAAGGATGGTTCGCGAAGTTTCAGAAACGCTTCGCCCTGAAAAGCGTTTCCCTGCATGGGGAGTCTGCTTCCGCTGACACTGCCGCTGCTGAAACTTACGTGAACCAGACTTTCAAGAACATTATCGCTGAAGGTGGATACAAGCCGGAACAAGTCTTTAATATGGATGAAACCGGCTTGTTTTGGAAGAGAATGCCGTCGCGAACTTTCCTGTTCAAAGAGGAAGCCAAAGCCTCTGGCTTTAAGGCATTCAAGGATCGCGTTACCCTCGTGATGTGTGGCAATGCTGCTGGATTTTTGTTAAAGCCGGGGCTTATTTATAAGTCGAAAAATCCTCGCGCTTTGAAAAATAAAAATAAGAATCTCCTTCCCGTGTACTGGATGCATAATCAAAAAGCATGGATTACGAAGATGCTGACCTCCAACTGGTTCCACCAGTGTTTCATCCCGCAAGTCCATGAATATCTCTTAGAGAAGGGCTTGCCATTCAAGATCCTTCTCCTTATGGATAACGCTGGTGGACACGCAACTGACCTGTCGCGTGAGGGCGTTCAGGTTGAGTTCCTGCCACCCAACACCACGTCATTAATTCAACCAATGGACCAGGGGGTTATCAGGGCGTTCAAGGCCCTCTACACGAAGAATACCTTGGCGGACCTCGTTGCGTGTGTGGATGCTGCCCAAGATGACGAGGATGAAGACTTCAACTTGAAGGCGTACTGGCGGCAGTACACCATAGCCACGTGCCTGCAGAATATTCAAAAGGCACTTCAAGAGATGAAACCTGCAACCGTAAATGCGAGCTGGAAGAAGCTGTGGCCCGATATTGTTTACGACGACAAGGGATTTACTCCGTCGGAAATCCAACACTCTGCAATACGGAAATCTGTGCAGTTGGCTGCCATAATTGGGGGTGACGGGTTTGGCGACATGACGACTGAAGACGTCGACGAGTTGTTGGACTGCCATTCCCAGCCCCTAACTGACGCAGACCTCGAAGACCTGACGAAATCGGCAAGTGAGGAAGAGAGTGAGGGTACCCAGGAAGAGACCCAAGAAAATGTCGAAGAAACGGGCTTAACATTAGAACGGCTTGCCAAGTTCTGCAACCATATGAAGGAGGCGAAAGAAATGTTACAAGAGTGGGACGAGGATATGGTTCGCTCGATGCAATTCTGCAACAAGGTTGATGACATCACGACTCCCTACAGGATGCTCTTGGATCGAAAAAAGAAGCAGCGGCAACAACTTCCGATCACAATGTTTTTCCAGCCTCGCAAAAAAGAGCCAGTTCCTCCTGCTAGTACGCCTTCGGAAGAAATTGAAGAAGTTGAAGAGGTGTCCCAGGAAAAGACACCTCCGTCTGAAGAGACGTAAAATACTATCATTGACTGCACAGTAGAACACATCATCAGCTTCATCATCATCATTTCTACTGTGCAGCAAATTCATCGCCATCGTCATTCAAGTTTTTCTTGAACTTCTTTCGTGGTGAGTACAGTAACAATCTTTATTTTTTACTTTAACCTGTTTTATAGTTTAGTAATGTACGTACTGTATGCATTAAGTTAAAGGGAAGGTTTTAAAAGTCTACATGTTGTAACCTATCATATTTTTTTTGTTTAAAATTTACATTTACGTACGTAAAACAATCTCTCTCTCTCTCTCTCTCTCTCTCTCTCTCTCTCTCTCTCTCTCTCTCTCTCTCTCTCTCTCTCTCTCTCTCTCTCTCTCTCTCTCTCTCTCAAATTGTTTTCCTGCTTTGCTACGTACAAGTACTGTATAATTTATATTTGTAAGGTAACATATTTTGTAAATGCTTTTACTGTAAATACTGTATGTACTGTATCATTATTTATCACTATCATCATGCGCGTTAAATGCCTTGTTTGTTCTGAGCGTGGTTGTTTACTGAGCGTACACGCCGTCGTTTCAGGCGGCGTCATAAAGAAAAAGATTTCATTTGGAAGTCCTAAGAAAAATACGTAAACTAAAACATTGGTAATAAAAAAATCAACATACAGTACTGTATAATCAATATAATCGATGCAAAAACTAACCTATACGTACATATATGTGTACACTAAATGAGTTTGTTTCTTCATTATGATCAGAGATGAACGTAAACAAAACATTGGTTGCCATTTTTTATCGTGCTTTTTAGGTGTTTAGGAAACACATGATATAAAATCGCCTTTAATATTTGTGCCTGTTTTAGTTTAGGGTGCTGTAGTACATGCATTAAGTGTTCTGTACATTAAAGGGTGGTTTGTTAACAGTACTACGTACAAGGGAAGGTTTTAAAAGTCCGAATATACATGTTAAATAAATAGGTAAATATGCTGTCACTACTTCGCGGATTTTCACCTATCGCGCCCGCGTCTGGAACCTATCTACCGCGATAAACGAGGGTTCACTGTATATATAATTTATGCATATATATACATATACATATATATACTCATATATACATATATGCATATATATATATATATATATATATATATATATATATATTCATATATATATATATATATATATATATATATATATATAAATTATATATATATATATATATATATATATATATATATATATATATATATATATATATATATATATATATAAATATATATATATATATATATATATATATATATACATACATATATGTAAATATATATACTTATATATATATATATATATATATATATATATATATATATATATATATATATATATATATATATATATATATATATATATATATATATATATATATATATATATATATATATATATATATA
This sequence comes from Palaemon carinicauda, assembly GCF_036898095.1. Taxonomy (NCBI): domain Eukaryota; kingdom Metazoa; phylum Arthropoda; class Malacostraca; order Decapoda; family Palaemonidae; genus Palaemon; species Palaemon carinicauda. Next base: position 82,154,178 of record NC_090732.1, on the reverse strand, counting down.
TATATATATATATATATATATATATATATATATATATATATATATATATATATATATATATATATATATATATATATATATTTGGTGTGCAGCAGGGTCCAAAAAACATCAGTTAAAAGGCCATAATTTATTTAGAGACGTTTCGAACATTGCAATGTTCATTATCAATCTGTAAAAGATAATATAAAATTCTTAAATATCTCTGCCTCTCCTCTTTTCTTAGCATAACTGAAGTCGTAGGTGGGTAACAATTTTTACTCATTCGTTCTTCACCTTTTCCTATGGATGGTCTGGTGAGCACTGGTTCTCTTTTGTTTTACTGTTTTAGTTTTTTTACGATTTTCCGTTATAAAATCAATAATGTTTTAATACTCTTTTGTACAATAATTTAAAACAAAATAGTAAAAGAGTATTAAAACATTATTGATTTTATAACGGAAAATCGTAAAAAAACTAAAACAGTAAAACAAAAGAGAACCAGTGCTCACCAGACCATCCATAGGAAAAGGTGAAGAACGAATGAGTAAAAATTGTTACCCACCTACGACTTCAGTTATGCTAAGAAAAGAGGAGAGGCAGAGATATTTAAGAATTTTATATTATCTTTTACAGATTGATAATGAACATTGCAATGTTCGAAACGTCTCTAAATAAATTATGGCCTTTTAACTGATGTTTTTTGGACCCTGCTGCACACCAAATATTATATCTTCACCTGTAATTCTATATATATATATATATATATATATATATATATATATATATATTATAAATTTTAGACGTGTTTTTCATATTCAAATAAGCCATAAATTTTGATACTTTAATGTCTGGTTTCTCCTAACGACCTCGGGTTCAGTGTCTCCAAACCCCTCAAAGACAATAGCTTCTGACCCGCTGGGAATCGAACCCTGGTTCAGGAAGCTGGCATGACAGTGACGATACCATTTAGCCACTGTTATGCCAGCTTCCTGGAAAAGGATATGATTCCTGGCCAGTCAGAAGCTATTGCCTTTGAGTGGTTTCCCCCTCGGGACTGTGATCCTGAGGTTGTTAAGAGAATACAGACATTAAATTATTAAAATATATGGCACATATATATGTATTGTATTGTTTTGTCCATAATAAATTATTCTTTTTTTGATGAATTCCACTATTTTTCAGTGTATTTTCATACCTGGATGTTGTATCACTATGCCGATGTGCTCAGGTATCTCATTACTGGCATGTGCTGGCTTTGGATGGCTCAAATTGGCAACGTATTGATCTCTTCAATTTTCAGACGGATATAGAGGTGAGTTCAGTAGAAGGCAAGCGTTTTGCTAATAAACTGCAGTTAGAATTTTTTTTTACTTAATGTAAAAGGTTAGATATTTCTAGATTATCCTCAGAAAATATTGCCTTAAGCATGTATATTGCATTGGAATGCTGGTATAATGCTCAATTTATCTTACTTTTGATCTTGAGATTATAACTTTTCTGTTTTTATTTTGAAATGGTAATCAAATACTTTACATTATTGTTTATCTTTAAGATCACCATGGTGCATTATGGTCCCGAATTATGCGTGTTTGAATTGTGCGGTTTGCCCTTTATTCGGATGCTAGTTTTCAAAAATAATTTTTCTGTATATGGGAAGCTGCTTAAAGTCTGCATGTCAGGTACCACAATTATATATGAAATCTGTTGTCTTTTCAAGGATATTGGTAGGACGAGGTATGATAACTGATAATAAATGTAATTAAATCATATTTACCTAACACTTTGACAGTTTCATAATAAATATCCTATTTGAGGAAAAATCCATTGTCAACAATGAAATCTACTTTCAACTATGCTAGTCCAGCTGATAAAATGTAACCATAGAGTTGTAGTTACATTCTTGGCAACCTTCTTTTTCTCTAACCTTTCAATAATTTTAATGGTAGCATTAATAATAATGATATATTAAAGGATTATTTTTTTTAGTATAGTATATGTAAAAGTCTCTCTCTCTCTCTCTCTCTCTCTCTCTCTCTCTCTCTCTCTCTCTCTCTCTCTCTCTGTATATATATATATATATATATATATATATATATATATATATATATATATACATATATATATATATATATATATATATATATATATATATGTATATATATATATATACGGAACTCACTAAAGTGATACCTCTACATACGATCTTAATTCGTTCCGTGAGCTGCTTCGTATGTTAAAACAATCGTATGTTGGAGCAAATATTCCCATAAGAATACACTGTAATTTGTTTAATTCGTTCCTCAGCCTAAAAACCCATGATAACTCCTTAATAAATTGCTACACAATTACACATTGATACAATTGAATAACAGAAATATCTAAAAAAGAAAAATAATAAAGAAATAATAAATAAAAAAGGGGTTTTTATTGACACTTTACCTTAGAGACAGACAATCGCAGGTGTAGGAATTGCTACGCAGGAGGAGATGGAAGATCAGCGAGGAGGTAGAGACGGCGACTGCGATAACGTACCGTAACTTACTCTAACTTACACTACGTGAACTTTAACCTAACTTAGCTTATTTTTTTTTTCATTTTTATATTTTATATTTTTTTTTTTTTACATTTTTTTCTTTTTTATTTTTAATTTGCATCACTTTCACTTGATTCAGTCTTACTTTTCTTTGCTTCACTTGCTTTCTCTTCATCATGATCACTAGACCGCTTCGTAGATTTTGGTACAGTACGGCTTTTCAGAATTTTTCTAAAATATGTTAAACAAACATCATCAAACTGCGCAACTACACGGCAAACCTGAAGTTTCTGTGGGTGATGCCTATCGATGAAATCAACCACATGTTGACGATATGCCAACATCTGTTTTATTTCAGCCGAACCTAAGATGTGACCTACCTCCTCGATCTCCTCTGACTCACCCAACTGTGCTTGGAACTCATCATGCTGCATGGCTTGCAGCTCCTTGAGTTCCTCGATGGTGAGCTCTTCATGATGCTCATCGACGAGTTTGGTGATGTCATCTTCATCGACCTCCAGACCCATGGACTTGCCAAGGGATACAATCTCTTCGACGTCTTCCTCGACAGCAAGCACAGGTCCAAGCTGGGGCCAAAACCTTCGAAATCTCTGGGAGCAACAGCATCAGGCCAAAGCTTCTTCCAAGCTGAATTCAGTGTCCGACGAGTTACTCCCTCCCAAGCCTGATCTATGATCTTTAAGCGGTGCACGTTATTAAAATGGCTCCTCCAAAATTCACGCAAAGTTAAGTTGGTGCTTTGCGTGACATTAGAGCACTGCTTAAATCAGTGCTTGGTGTAGAGCTTCTTGAAATTAGAGATAACTTGCTGGTCCATGGGCTGGAGGATAGGGGTGGTATTCGGTGGAAGATACAACACTTTGATGAATTTGTACTCGTCGATGATATCATCTTCGAGTCCTGGGGGGTGAGCGGGTGCATTATCCAAACAAAACAAGCACTTCAAAGGCAAATTCCTCTCCTGAAGGTACTTCTTGACAGCAGGGCCGAAAACTACGTTTACCCATTCCACAAAGATATGCCTAGTGACCCAAGCCTTAGAATTAGAACGCCATAAAACATGCAGCAGGTCTTTATTAATTCTATGTTCTTAAATGCCCTAGGGTTTTCGGAGTGGTAAACCAATAACGGCTTTATTTTGCAGTCCCCGCTGGCGTTGGCACAAAGGGCAAGAGTCAACCGATCCTTCATAGGCTTATGTCCAGGGATTTTCTTCTCTTCGGCGGTAATGTATGTTCGACTAGGCATCATTTTCCAAAACAGACCGGTTTCATCACAGTTGAAAACCTGCTGCTCTACGTAGCCTTCCTCCTCCACGATCTTTTTGAACTTTTTAACAAAATCATTAGCAGCCTTAGTGTCTGAACTTGAAGCCTCTTCATGCTGAACAACTGAATGAATCCCGGTCCGTTTCCTAAATTTCTCGAACCAACCTCAAGACGCCTTGAATTCCTCTGTCGTAGGATCGGTTGAACTCTCCCCCGCGTCACCTCCAGAGCCCGCCGCCTTCAAGTCACAATAGATAGCACTGGCCTTCTCACAAATGATCGTTTCAGTGATGGTATCACGAACAATCTCCTCGTCCTTTATCCAGATCAACAAAAGGCGTTCCATCTCTTCCAGGGTAGGGCTACGACGTTTAGAAATAATGGTGATACCCTTCGATGGTTTGACTGCTTTAATGGCTGCCTTCTGTTTTATGATCATCGAGATCGTAGACATATTCCGGCCATATTGTTTAGCCAGATTGCTAACACGCACACTTCGCTCATGTTTTTCTATTATTTCTTGTTTTAGTTCTAATAAAAGCATTGACTTCTTCCTTTTCTCACCACTACTACTTCCTGAACCAAAACTAAGCTTTTTAGGACCCATGATTATACGTAAAACCAAAAAACAACACTTGAAAAAGCACTGTTAATAATGGAGCGAATAGAGAACAACCACACGATGTGCACGAGATGAGAGGACTGATCAAGGCGACGCTCGATTGGCGTCCCTCCGACGTGCTGCCGTCTACTGGCGTAAACAAGAAACTACGATCGACGCTTCGAGAAAATTTTACGCGTATGATCTACGTCGTATGTTGGAGCAAGACTTCGGATGTCGAGACGCAAATTTGATCGAACTTTACTTCGGATGTTGGAAAATTCGTATGGAAAGACAATTGTATGTAGAGGTTCCACTGTATTTGAATTTTTCGACCAACCAGGTTGGGCTATAGCAGTCATTTTGGATGTGATTAAGGGATTTGTGCAGCTTCTTAAATATGCGTGATAATAACGAAACGCTCGAGCAGAATGTGCTATAGTAGAGGTTAAGTTTTAATAGCATTTAGATAAGTATAATATTCATTAGTTTATTAAAAATCCATCATGATTCAAATTATCCTTACTTTTTCCAATCTCAATTCATCTCTCACATCAAACATTTTAGTGATAACCTAATAGTTCAATAATTTTTATTTTATAACTAGTGTAGTACTTCATTTCTTTTTTTTGCTGGTGGTTCCATAACTAATGTGGGTACAAGTTGATATGAAATCAATCTGTCTTATAACTGAGGGTAGGAAAAGTATTTTGGAAAGATAATGTGCAATTATCCTATGTAACAATTTAGAATTATCCTAAATTTTCTTAGTGTTATTCATGCCAGTTTGTTATTGTTGATTAAATGCAAACAAAATAGTTTTCCTGTTTTGCTAGGTGTGTAGGAATTTATATTGATACGCTAAATGAAATATTTGTAATAACATGTTTACTAAAATCTCTTAATGTCATTAGTTATCATTTTGCTTATTGAATATGTAAATTCTTTAGTTTGTTCGATATGATTGGGTAAGAAATGTAAACAAACGTAAACATTTTATGTGACATGTTTAGGAAAACATAAGATTGCGTTCATTTAATTTATTTTGAATTTCTAAGAAAAAAGTAAGTAAAACAACAATATTTATAACAAAATCATATATAATCAATATTTCATAAATACTAAACTAAACACAAATGTGTAAATGCGTTCGTTTGTTCATTATAATCAGAAATGAACGTAAACAAAACAATGGTTTCCATTTTAGGTGGCGTGTTTAGGAAAAGCATGATATAAAATCGCCATTATTTAGTTCATATTGGATTTTACATGATACAGCAAAACCTTGCCTATACACTGATGGTCTTGCAGTTCACCATTCGTCTTATACATCTGATATGACAAATTCATGAACATTTCTTGTAATTTATACGTGGAAATGTATGATATTTACTGTACACCAATCCTTGGTGTAATTTTAATGCTTTTCATGTGATTAAAGCTTTAAAACCATTTAAATGTTTTATTTATTCATATGAACAATTTATTATTAGAAAAAATACAGTATACAGTGTAGTACATAGAAAGTTTTGAAAATAAATAGTAAAAACGTTTGAATGGGCAAGTTGCCGTTTGCCTTGGTCCTGGTGGAATTATTCCTTTTGTGTGTTTCGAAATATGCGATTTTCCATTCATGCAAAGCCAAGAATCAACCAAATTCTCTCATAATTGGTGACCCTATTGTAGATATTTGAAAAATATTTTACTTCTTTTTCAAGTAATAAAGGAATATTGTATACATTATGCACTTTATTTTACTTGCCGAACAATAAGGAATACAGACGTATCACAATAGGGAGGAATTAAGATCTTTCCAGTACGGTCTGTTGAGAGACACATTCCTACACTTTCATTTGTCCCGACTCTCGTACAACCCTACATTATTTATAGGATCCTCTTTCGACGAAGCTGTGGGGCTAGCCATTGAGACTTTAAAATGAGGTGGCAATTACTGATTCTTGCCACTTTTTATTTTGGCTTTGAGGAGAACGGACATATCTGCTCTCTGTTCCTCATAAAACCTCAGTCATTGCCTTTATTCCTTTCTCACTTCAGGTGTGTGTGTGTGTTTCTTCTGTGGCCCTATGCGGACTTGTCCTGGGCCTGAAGGTCGTGCATGTGGTGGAAACGGGCCCGCATTCCTTACGGCCTAACTGCAGGGGTGCCGCTGTGACCTGGAGGACACCTGCGGTGATTGTAGGGAGTGGTCTCTCCCAGTGGGAGAGGTTTAGTTGGAGGCGTAAGAAGTCTAGAGGTATTCTTCTCCTTCGGGGTCTACCTCGGGGGTGAAGAAACATCCTTGGACTCCTTCCTTAACCCCCTGATCTCCTCCCAAAGCTTCTGCTTGCTCGATCCCTTCCAAGGGACGGTCGAGTTGAAGTGTAGACCAACTAACTCCAGGCCAACACCGGGTTTCTGGGGAAGCTGCGGCCTCCCCTAGTGAGACAGCATCGCCCCCACCCACGGGAGACTCCTTTTCCTTACCTGACCTTTTAAAGGTTTACCCTTCGCGGGGTATCGTTGGACCTCCTTCCAGAGTTGTTCTTGTCGACCTCCTTCAGCGTATGGCCAAGAGGAACCCTTCTTCAACATCCTCTGTGGTGGAAATCTCTGATGCTGCAGCAGAAGTTGACACTTGGGGGGGGGGGGGGCCTTTAATCAAGCACCACCCTGTAGCTATTTTTTACAATTGTTCTGCCATTGCCTGTCCCGCAGGAGTCCTGCCACCAATCAAATGTGATGTAGCTCACTGTGAGAGGATATATAGAGACGGCTAGGTACCCTTCAGCCTACCCGCTCTAGCGGCTTTAGGCAAGGTTGCCATCTTGCACTTTTAGTCTAATGGATACCTTCCAGCTTTGCCGGAAGATTATCCTCATAAATAACTCCAAGTTTGTATTAGTTAGGGCAAAAATACAAATTATCTCCAAATTTATCATTTTTGCAGCAGTAGATATCTTACCAAGCACTGTATTGATTATGTAAGGATTTTGTTATTACTTATATTGTTTTACTTACCGTTTCATTAGAACTTCAAAGCAAATGAATGCGATTTTATAATGTTTTTCCCAAACACGCCGCATGAAATGGAAATCATTTTTTTGTCCACGTTCATCTCCAATCGTAACAAACAAACAACCTTTTTACACATCCAAGCTATAACTAATGATACTAAGAGCTTTTAGTAAGTATTGTTACTGTAAATATTTTACTTACCGTATCCCTAAAGAGTCGTACATACATCTCAAAATAGGAAAACCATTTTGTTTGCGTTTATTCAACAATAACAAAGGACTACTAATGACAATATGATAATTTAGAATCATTCTAAACTGTGTCCAAAGGATAATGGGACATCCCGTTTCCAAAATATTTTCCTAATTTAAGTTATAAGTCAGGTTGATTTCGTATCAACTTGTACCCACACCAATTATGGAACCACCAGTAAAAAAAGAAGAAAGTACTTGATTAGTTTTGAATTAAAATTTTCAAACAATTGCGTTACCGCTATAACATTCGATGTGACGGAGAAGGTGGTGAGAGATTGGAGAAATTGAGGATAATTTGAAACGATGGATTTTTAATGAAAAACCATCATGCTAATCTAAATGTTATTACTACCACCATTAACACTACTATTAAGATCATTGAAAGGTTAGAGAATGAGAAAGATAGAGGTCGGCGAGAACATAACCACAACTCGATGTTCAGATTTTGTCAGCTGAACACTCATATATATAAGTTGATTTCATTGTTGACATGGAATTTTGCCTCAAATAGGGTATTTATGAAATGCAAATAAAATGTAAGGTAAAAGGATTTTGACATAGGAAAAACCTTATTTTTGAACGAGATAGCCATGTCATCCTGATGGAAGTTTCTCTAGGCAGCTTTCTACTTGGGATATCTCTGTTCCTGATATACCAGAGAATTTTACCTGTAGAGGTTTCACAGGGTTACTACCCTAGAACGAATATCCCGAAAGATATCGTGTATATAACAGGGATGCGTTTAAAACAACCATAGCTATTCTTCCCCGAATAGAGGTAACTTTGTCAAGAAGGATATGGGATAGGATTGGATACTTGGGAGAGCCATTACAACTCCTATACCAGTGTGTTACTGTAACACATACTTCTGGTTCACCATTCCTTCATCGCAGCGCCATCTGGGTTGCTTGCTTTGGGAGTTTTCTGCTTTGTTTTGCAAAGTTTTTTTTTTTTTTTTTTTTTTTTTGACCATGGATGCTTAGGCTTCTGCTTCATTGATTGAGTATTGATTCTTTTTTTTTTTTGTAGAATTTCTCATCTTCCCCTTTGATTTTTCGCGATGCGTTCGATTTTTGATTTGTCGCCGTCGCATGGCTGGAGCCGGCAGCTCACGTTGTTCAAATTCCAGAGTAATTTTTACGAATTCCTCAGTAAATTATACGAATGTTTAGCTAGCCTATTTGAAGTGTTTTATACATATACTTCAACACTTTCTCATTACTCTAGGTTAGGCATTTGCTTTGTTGCATGCTTGTCTTCCCTAGTCTATAGCCTAGGCTAGCCCTCCTTTATCCCCTTGGGAGTTTGTAGATGGTGGTTCTGTCGTTACTTACAATAACGACATGGAAAATCAATGGTTATTGAGTATCTATGTTCATGTTGTATATGGAAAATGTTCCTTTATATTACATTGCGTTAAGTGGAAATGTGCAGGTTTGTGTACAAATGAATGTTTTATTTATATTTAGTTGTAATAAGCATTGTTACCAAGGAATATTGTCTTGTGAATAGTTGTATAATTGGTTAACAATGCGATGTAAGTTGTTTGATAGTTTCGTTCGGTTTATGTTGGATTGTTGGTTTCGTTCGTTTTGTTGTTTCTTTAGTCGTGAGTGAACGAGGCGGAAGTCGTGGCTTTGGGAGAGAGAGCGAACGCATTATTTTTACGACAGAGGCAACAGAGGTAACGGCCACAGTTGCTGCCTGTCACTTCTCAACGTACGTAGCGTGGTTTGGAGAACTTAATCAGAGTGAAGAGAATTTCACTTTGATGATTAACGATGCTGTTCCTTCCCAGCATTTAATGAAGTGGATGAATTAGTCAACCGATGTTTGGATGAGTATTATATATTATTTAATTGCCTTGAATGGGATAAATCGCTAGGGATATGCATATCTGTGCGTGGGATTCCGTGACTGGGTAAAATTAAATATATATTAATGGTATCGTGGTTTACCCGTGCCTATTGTAATCTGAACTCGACAAGAACTTCATATGAAACTAGTAAGTAATAATTGGGGGGGGGGAGCACAATAGGATATAGTATGTCCATTTATTTTTGTAACACAACGCAATGAATTCTTTATGTAGAGAAAGGGTCTTGAGTTCTCTTAAACGAATCTGGTAATTAGTAATTAGTAATTTCTGTAATTGACTGATGTCATTATATGTTGTTGCTTGGTTGACCCTAATTAGTAACTATATTTGGTGCCGTGACCAGGATATGTCGGCAGTATATTTGGTGTTGTGAGCCAAGTTGGTAATAGTTTGTAGTACGTACTTGTTCGTGGGATATACAAAGTCGTCAGCCAGTTTGATGAATCTTTTAGTATAAGTCCGCAGGAATATGTTGCCGTATTAACCAGGTTTATGTGAAATTTGTGAGATTTTTCGATAATTTCTAAGTTTTGAACGCCGATCATATAAGTTTTGAACGCCGATCATATAATAATTCTTTGGTTTAGTCACGTACGATTAATACCGTTGGTGATTATATTGGACATTCACGCAGGGTTTTCTTGCTAATAACTATGTTGTGTTGATTTTTTGCTGGATAATGCCTACCCTCCCTAACCTTGTTGAATCCTTTTGTTTTTGCGCGTTTCTTTAAATTGGTATGCGGTATCCTGCCTACATAACCAGACGTGGTTAACCCGTCTCCTTTTCTCTTTGTTTGGTGCCGCAAGAAACAGAGAATACTTATTTTTCGCGCTATTTGTAGGTTAGAGGCACTTCAGGCTTGATTAAAACGGTTTCGAATATGAAGTTTGATTAAATTAGTAAGGCCTTGTCCTGCTTGCCTTAGGTCTTAAATTTGGTTTTGTTATTTTCCTTTACTTTGAATTGATGTAAATTTTCTCTTGTTAGAATATTTCTCGTTTAACAATTTAATAATGAAGCGTAAAGTAGCTATTGTGGGACATTCTCATGTCACCCATATGGAGAATTGTTTTCATAGTGGTAGATCGGCATTATTGGAACCCTTAGAATATAAGACATTTGGTAGACCAGGGGCTGTTACAACCAACCTTATGACACCTGGCCTGATAACCGAACTTACTACCTATGGGCCTAGTATCACTATCTTGTTCATAGGTAGTAATGACTTAGATGTACCAGGAGATAACCCTAACCTGGTGAATAGTATTCACAAAAATATTCTAGGATTGGTAGAGAGTCTACGTACAATCAATAATTCAGAGGTTTTTGTTATGTTAATTTAAATACGTAAAACACCATCTAGAACCTCTGCCGAAAACTATCAAAAGAGAAAAAACTGTTTAAACAAAAAATTAAAGAGAGATATAAGAGTTAGGGTGATCCCTACTTTATTATCAGAAGGTGATTTAGCCAGAGATGAGATTCATTTCCATCATAAAAGTTACAAGGCGTTGGCTCAACGTATTTGCATTGAGTCAAACAAATATGTGAAAAGTAAAGGGTGGTAGAAGGTGAGTAGGATCGTGGTTACCCCGTCCTTCCCCTTCAGATTTAGGGCTGGGTTAAGTATGGGACAGGGCCTGCACATTCCACTACGCACGTATAATAAAATTTCTCCTTTTTATTGTTTAATTTGGGAGAAAATTATTGGGTGATGAGTCACCTTTGTGAAAATTTTCTAATTTAAAACCTTTTAACCCAGTTATTATAGTTGGATGCATATTTATTATTTATTGAAAATTTGAATATATTGTATTTGTATTGTCTGAGTTTGGTCTTGTCACAATGGAGTCGTTGAAGCGTAGACGTGGCGGTTATAAATAAGTTATCACACGTTTTATTGGGAAGATGACCGAAGTGATCGATTCAACTGATATTGATGCTATAACTTCCCTTAGGGATTCTATTTTAGATAATTTGAATAAAGTTCTTGCTTTGGATGAACAAATTTTGGATTTAGTTAAAGAAGAAGAAATGTCTGATGAAATGATAAATCAAGCTGAATATGCAAGAGACGTCCGTATACATATCGGCAAACTCAATAGCTCTATTACTAACAATTTGAAGTTACTAAATCTGCTAACGCAACCACCGCCACTACCTACAGCCAGTATTAGATTGCCCAAACTGGATCTTCCGCATTACTCTGGAGATATATTGGAATGGAATTCCTTCTGGGAACTATACTATGTGTCAGTACACCAGCGGAAAGACTTGGAACCAATTCAGAAGTTTTCATATTTACAAAGTTCGCTCACAGGAGAAGCTTCGAAATTAATCTCGGGATTTAAATTTGAGGCCGCCAATTATCCACAAGCTGTAGCTCTTCTCCTATCTACTTATGGAAAGAGAGATGAAATTAAGCATGTTCTTGTGAGAAGATTGCTAGAAAGGGAGTCTCCTGCTGCCAATTCTGAATCATTGCAAACTTTCAGAGCTAATTTTGAATGCTCAATAAGATTGCTGGAAAGTGAAAGGCTGGAATTAAATGAGCGTTATGTTATTTTGCTCTATACCAAATTGCCTCAAAGCGTGAGTGAGACTGTGAAGCGTAGGTGTGGAGTCGATTGGTTGGTATTAGACACTTTTTAAGAAATACCTAGAAGAGGAGATTCGCAATCTAAGAAGTTTTGTTTCAACTGATGTGAATAAAACTGAAACTCTGTCATCAATATCTACATTCACGGTAAATCAATCCCAAGCTGTTAGACAGAAAACCAAGGGAAATGTGAATAAGTCCAGTTATCAGCAATCCACAAGATGTGCTCTTTGTGTTAAAGAACATTGGTGGACACAGTGCAAAACTTACACAACCAGAGATGAAAAGTTGAATCGCATCAGAGCTTTGCAGTTATGTTTTGTGTGCGCTTCTAAGAAGCATTTTAGTGTGGACTGCGACAAATCAAGTTGCAATAATGGTTGTAAGATGAGACATCATCGCATCTTGTGTGATAGACCAAAAAACTGCGTTGATCAAACCAATTTACAAAGGGATAGGTGATGTAAACGAGCTAATTTCATATAGGCCCATTTCAAATTTATCCTACATGTCAAAGCTTATTGAAAAAGTCATAAGTGAGCAATTATGGGCGCATATTGACGAGTTAGAGGTATTCCCGGCAAATCAATCGGCCTACAGAGCTAATCATTCTACAGAAACTACTTTGTGCTCAATAATGAATGATATGATAAGTCTTCTTGATGGGGGAAAGTGTGGAATTTTTATTATATTAGATCTTAGTGCTGCTTTTGACACTGTTGTGCACGAGTACTTACTTGACGACTTAAAGTCTATTGGAGTGACTGAGGAAGCACTGAAATTTTTGCGAAGTTACTTAGTGAACAGGAAGACTATTGTAGAAGTTTCTGGAAACCGATCCAATGAGGGAATTCTTATGAATGGTGTACCACAGGGTAGTGTTCTGGGCCCTATCTTGTTTAACATATATACCATCGAGCTATCACACATCTTGAAAAAACAAAAAGTGGGTTTTAAACTATATGCAGATGATACTCAGTTTTACCTCTCAATTTCAACAACACAAGATACAGAGAAGAAAATTGATGATATAATGACTGAAATAAAAAAATGGATGCAGAGGAAAAAGCTCAAATTAAATGATGATAAAACAGAATGTATGTTCTTTGGCACAAAGGTAGCTTTGAAGAATTACCAGTTAATTCAAAGTATAAAAATTGGTGCTGCTGATGTTGGGATTGTGCCTGTTGTGAAAAATTTGGGTGTACTGATAGACTGTAATTTGTCAATGAGGGACCAAATTGTGAACACAGTGAAAGTGTGTAACTATCACCTGAGAAACATAGCATTTATTAGAAAATATTTAACAGAGGGCAGTACAAAAATTTTAGTGATGAGTCATGTAATATCAAGGCTTGATTATTGCAATTCTCTGTACTACAAATTGCCCAATACACTACTAAGAAATCTTCAAAATGTGCAAAACCGGGCGGCTAGACTGATAAAAGGCATTAAACTAAGGGAGAGAATAACTCCTGCATTGATCGATCTACATTGGTTACCTGTTAAGGCTAGAATTGAATTTAAAATTTGCTTGTTGACTCACAAAGCACTTACAAGTGATAAGCCTAAATATCTTCGTGATTGCTTGGTCCCCTACCCTGAAGCTACCAGCGCCGCTGTAAGAGTTAGACATGCTGATGACCCACATAGACTATTCGAAATTAGTGTGAATCATGCAATAGGAGGAAGAACGTTCAGTTATGCTGCACCGAGACTCTTTAACGACCTTCCACTCGATGTCAAGAATAGCAATAATGTGGCAGCTTTCAAGAAAAACCTGAAGACTTATCTTTTTAGAAAGTGTTATAATAGTGACCTGAAAACTATTAAGCCTGAATACAAATGCTAGCGAAATAACTGATAACGATACAGAGCAAAATATTAACTGGAAAGAAATTATTTTTTCACACACCAAGGCCCGCCTGAACAGACCTTTAGTGTTTGGTGGAGGGCGAGAAATAAACCCCTAAAAGTAAAAGTAAGTAGTAAAAACAAAAAAGCAAAGCAAGAATAAACAAAGTGGTGTACAAGTGGGAACACTATCAGTAAATGAGCAGGACAAACCAGATAAGTCAGGTAAGCAATCCATATTACCAACAGCAACAATTCCCCTGAAAGGGAAGAAAGGTCGAATTGTACGACTTAGAGGGCTGTTGGATACTTGTGCCGAGAGGACATTCATTAAAAGATCGGCTCTAGAGAGACTGCAATATAGGTCCAAAGGAGTTGAAAAGATAGCCTTGAGAGGTTATCTAGCTAGTAAACCTGTTCATGAATACGAGTTGATAAGCGTCGCCATACCGCATAAAAGTAAGTTGATAATAATGGACTGCATAGTGGTGGATGAGCTGCCAGAATATGCAAAGAAATTCGACGTTAAGAGAAGTTTAAAGTCGTTATATAAAACTAAGATCAACTTGGCTGATAAAGATTTTGATTTGCCTGTTGAGAATCAATCAACTATTGAATTGTTGATAGGGGTTGATAATGTTTATAATATTTTGCATCCAGGGTTCAAAAGGGTTAGAAACTTAATATTGTTGCCGACCATATTCGGTTATGTGGTGTCAGGTGCATGTAGTGCTCCCCCCACTAGGGAGACTCAAGTGACAATTTTGAAGCTAGCTGTACAAACTGAAGAAATTGAAGCTACTCCTAATGAAAATCCCAAGACTGATCTGGACGCATTGTGGAGTTTGGACAGACTGGGAATAGATTGCAGTGAGTTGCGAGAACAAGACCAGAGGGTCTTAAAGGACTTTGAGAGCACTATAACCTATTCTGAAATTGATAAACAGTGTGTTGTGGCGTTGCCGTGGAGAACCAATAGATTCAGATTGAAGACAAATTTTGGTTTAGCCATGAGTAGACTTCGACAGCAGAGCATCAAGTTTCAGAAGGATGTGGATTACTTGGATCATTATCAGAAAATCTTGCAAGAGCAAGAAGATAGAGGATTCATTGAGAAGGTGATCTATAATAAATCTGATGTGGATTGTCATTACTTGGTACATTATGGAGTGCTAAAAGACAGTGCCACTACTCCAATAAGAATAGTGTTTGATTGCTCATCAAAACAAGGTAAAAATAGATTAAGCCTGAATGATTGTCTATGGACTGGACCATACGTAACGGCTGATCTACTCAGAGTCCTGCTGCAATTTAGAACTTAACACTTTCGCTTGCATTAGTGATATTGAGAAGGCATTTTTAATGGTACAGTTACGTGAAGAAGATCGCAATTATACGCGTTTTTTATGGTTGGAAAATCCAACAGATCCCACTAGTAAATTAATAGTATACAGATTTAGAGTAGTATTATTTGGAGCTATATGTTCACCCTTTCTTCTAAATGCAACCATCAAGCATCACTTGTCCATTATGGCCTCGTGGTTACCCCGGTCCAATACAGTGGATGTAGTGGAAAGATTGAAGAAAGGTTTGTACCTAGGTAATTTGCAATTTACGGCTAATAGTGAATCTGAGTTGATGGATTTATGCTTTAATGCCAACAAAATATTTGCTCAGGCTCACTTATATTTGAAGGAGTGGGTTAGCAATAGCGAGTCTATACAAACTATTGCTGCTGCTTATCAAATTGAAGCCAAACAAAAACAAATTTATAAAGTATTGGGATTGAATTGGGATATAATTGAAGACGTTTTAACTATCAATCCAACTCATGTTAATAGATCGAGTCAAACAAAGAGAGAGATTCTCAGTACCGTTGCCCAAATATACGATCCATTGGGATTGCTTCTCCCTGTTACTATGAAAGCAAGGATATCTTTGCAGAAATTGTGGAAGCAACATCTGGATTGGGACGAACAACTCACCAACCCGCTACAAGAGGAATGGAGTGAAATACGCAAGGACTTGGAGAAGTGTTTTGAAATATCTTTTCATAGGAGTGCTAGCCTAGGAACTGGTGATACCTTACACATATTCTGCGATGCTAGCGAAACTTCATATGGTTGTGTGGCCTATAGAGGAAATGGTGAAAGCTCTAATATAATTTTAGCAAAGGGCCGAGTGGCGCCCATCAAGGAATTGACAATTCCGAAATTGGAACTAATGGCATTGTTGCTAGGAGCAAGAATGACAAAATTTATTATTGACTCCTTTGATGAGAAGGAATTTAAACAATTATATGTCTGGTCAGACAGTAAAGTCGCCCTTAGCTGGATTGTGTCCAGTAATGTTCTGCCTGTGTTTGTGAGAAACTGAGTAATTGAGATTAACTCTTTGATTCCGGGGTCAGTCCTGTCTTACGTACCGTCATCTGAAAATCCCAGTGATTGGTTGACACGGGGAAAGAGTGCTAAGGTGTTAGCAAAAAACTCCTTTTGGTGGGAGGGACCTCCTTGGTTAAAAAATCACACTCTGCCAATTGATAGGTGATGGGTTGGGTGTACACATATACAGGGTGAACAGGACATTGTGGTCAATGTTGTAGGTGACATAGATGCAACATGCTGGATTGGGAAAGATTCAGCAGAGCTGACAAGGTCTTTAAGACCATAGCTTGGATAATGCGATTTGTAAAGAATAGCAAACTATCAACCAATGACAGAAAAACTGCTAGTTTGACTCTGGAAGAGTTACAAGAAGGAAAGGTCAAAACAATTGTTCTCGTGCAGAGAGAGTACTTTCCAGAAGAATATAAAGCCCTGAAGAGGGAGGAAACAAACCCAAAATTGACATTAATTTGCCAGTTGAATTTGTTTTTGGATAATAATGTAATGAGATGTAGAGGCAGGTTGGAACACGCGACACTGCCTGAAGAAGTCAAATTTCCTACTTTACTGCTAAAGGGTTGTGTTCTGAGTAAGTTGTTAATAAGACGACATCATGTGATGCAAGCACACATGGGGGTGAACGCTACTGTAGCTAGTGTAAGACAGGAGTTCTGGATTCCACAGCTGCGACAACTGGTCAAGAGCGTGTTACATCATTGTGTGATCTGTAAGAAAGTTCAAGGAAAACCATTTAGAACTAATATAATACCCCCATTACCGGAATTCCGGGTACAACGGAAACAACCTTTTAGCGATACGGGGGTGGATTACACCGGGGCGTTATGGATAAAGGAAGGGAAGCAAAATCTGGAGAAGGTGTATGTCATACTATTCACATGCCCGATCACTAGGGGTATACATCTGGAAGTAGTCAGAAATCAGTCCGTTGACTCATTCCTCATGGCCTTCCGGAAGTTTAGCAGCCGTAAAGGCTTTCCTTCACTAATGTTGAGTGACAACGCCACTACTTTCATAGCAGCATCTGAATATCTGAGAACAATGGCAGATAGCCCCCATTTTCAAAACCATCTGGAGAAAATAGAGTGTAAGTGGAAATTTATACCAGCAAGAGCACCTTGGTTTGGTGCAATCTGAGAGAGATTGATCGGACTATTGAAAACCTGTATGAAGAAGGTAATTGGTCGAGCTCTTCTCAGTTATGATGAATTATCCTGCATTTTGGGGGAATTGGAATCCATCATTAATGACAGGCCACTAAGCTACACATCGGGGGACCTTGATCAGAAGGAGATTTTAACTCCTAATCACCTGATCTTGGGTAGAAAATTAAGATCCTTTCCCAAGGAAACTATTAATTGGGAGGAGGTATCTGAAGACCCATTGTATAGTAAAACTGAAAATGTAGAAAGGAGATTCCTTTACATATCCAAATTGTGTGATCAGTTATGGAAAAGATGGGAACATGAATATTTGATTTCTATAAGAGAGACTCCTCGAATTGGAGTCCAACATAATTCTTGGCCCAAAATAGGAGATGTCATCCTTGTACATGATGAAGGGCCAAGAAACAAATGGAAGTTGGGTACGGTGATTCAGGTGCATGTGGGGTCTGACAATGTAGTTAGGGTAGCTACCCTCAAAACCTCCCATGGCCAGATCATGCCTCCCATTGTGAAGTTGTACCCGTTAGAGTTATGGCAGGAAGTTGAGACTCCTGATCCTGCCAAAATTCCTAAAGTGAGTACCCGACCATCCAGGAAGGTTGCTCGGGTGGCTGCAGAAACTAGAAAAGATTTGATTCAAAAGGGACTGTTGTAAATACTTGTATATTATAACTTTTTGTGGCGAGGAATATGTCGTTACTTACAATAACGACATGGAAAATCAATGGTTATTGAGTATCTATGTTCATGTTGTATATGGAAAATGTTCCTTTATATTACATTGCGTTAAGTGGAATTGTGCAGGTTTGTGTACAAGTGAATGTTTTATTTATATTTAGTTGTAATAAGCATTGTTACCAAGGAATATTGTCTTGTGAATAGTTGTATAATTGGTTAACAATGCGATGTTAGTTGTTTGATAGTTTCGTTCGGTTTGTGTTGGATTGTTGGTTTCGTTCGTTTTGTTGTTTCTTTTGTCGTGAGCGAACGAGGCGGAAGTCGTGGCTTTGGGAGAGAGAGCGAACGCATTATTTTTACGACAGAGGCAACAGAGGTAACGGCCACAGTTGCTGCCTGTCACTTCTCAACGTACGTAGCGTGGTTTGGAGAACTTAATCAGAGTGAAGAGAATTTCACTTTGATGATTAACGATGCCGTTCCTTCCCAGCATTTAATGAAGTGGATGAATTAGTCAACCGATGTTTGGATGAGTATTATATATTATTTAATTGCCTTGAATGGGATAAATCGCTAGGGATATGCATATCTGTGCGTAGGATTCCATGACTGAGTAAAATTAAATATATATTAATGGTATCGTGGTTTACCCGTGCCTATTGTAATCCGAACTCGGCAAGAACTTCATATGAAACTAGTAAGTAATAATTGGGGGGTGGGGGGGTTGGGAAGAAGCACAATAGGATATAGTATGTCCATTTGTTTTTGTAACACAACGCAATGAATTCTTTGTGAAGAAAGGGTCTTGAGTTCTCTTAAACGAATCTGGTAATTAGTAATTTCTGTAATTGACTGAAGTCATTATATGTTGTTGCTTGTTTGACCCTAGTAAGTAACGAAAGGTTCCATTCCCATCTACCTGAGCCTTAGTTGTTGGATAGGCGGCACTGGTTGAGGGACTGTTTCCTTTGCATACTTACTGTTGTTCCCTTAGAACAAAATTAGGTCTGTTCTAATATTGACAGGTAGGCTCTCTCCTTTCCTGCTGCCTTACCCTTCTTCTAAGCTACTATCCTTAGTTTATGGCTAAGTGGCAGTCGGTTGGGAGAATTCGTTCTCTATGGTTACTCACTGAAGATCCCTGGGAACAAATTCAGTTTGTTCTAATACGACAGTCAGGCCTTCCGTTCCTGCCACCTTACCATTATCTATGACCGTTAATCTCCCTCTCCTTGTTAGGCTATGTCCCCCGTTCCGTGGAACTTAGGTTCCTTTGCCTAGTCTTAACTTCCCTGGCATCGGAGAAATCCTGAGTTGTTATATGCCTTGGTGGGACCGTTAGCCTATAATGTAGGTAGGCATAAGAGTGATCCTAGATATGGGTTTGTTCTCTTGGCTGTCTCAGCTTCTGTCACATATCAGGTAGGCTACTTTCTCCCCTCCTTTGTTAGGCTACGTTGTTCCTGGCCATGGAACTTTAGTTCCTTTGCCTAGTCTGACTTTCCCTGGAATCTGAGGACTTTTTGGTTTCGTTACATTTATCAGTTACAGTACCCAGGCCTACCAATACTTGAAAGGACAATAGATTTGATTTATTTTGTGGAGGGTGACTCGCAGACTTTGAACGGCTGCACAGATACAGAAAATTTATTTTTTTAGAACTAGTGACCACATAAAACGGAAATTGCACAACTTGAACACGCATATTTCGGGACACTACAGTACTGTAATTGTATACGTACTGTACACTTGTACAGTATAATATTTCTTGCAGTACAGTATCAGTTTTTTATTTTCTTGACTAATTACTCGAGGCTTTTAGCTGACTAATAAAAATTAATGAAACTGTACTGTACCTAGATTATTATTATTATTATTATTATTTTTATTTTTATTATTATTATCCAAGCTACAACCCTAGTTGGAAAAGCAAGATGCTATAAGCCCAGGGGCTCCAACAGGGAAAAATAGCCCAGTGAGGAAAGGAAATAAGGAAATAAATAAATGAAGAGAACAAATTAACAATAAATCATTCTAAAATAAGTAACAACGTCAAAACAGACATGTCATATATAAACTATTAACAACGTCAAAAACAAATATGTCGTAAATAAACTTTAAAAGGACTCATGTCCGCCTGGTCAACAAAAAAGCATTTGCTCCAACTTTGAACTTTTGAAGTTCTACTGATTCAACTACCCGATTAGGAAGATCATTCCACAACTTGGTCACAGCTGGAATAAAACTTCTAGAGTACTGCGTAGTATTGAGCCTCGTGATGGAGAAGGCCTGGCTATTAGAATTAACTGCCTGCCTAGTATTACGAACAGGATAGAATTGTCCAGGGAGATCTGAATGTAAAGGATGGTCAGAGTTATGAAAAATCTTATGCAACATGCATAATGAACTAGTTGAACGACGGTGCCAGAGATTAATATCTAGATCAGGAATAAGAAATTTAATAGACCGTAAGTTTCTGTCTAACAAATTAAGATGAGAATCAGCAGCTGAACACCAGGCAGGAGAACAATACTCAAAACAAGGTAGAATGAAAGAATTAAAACACTTCTTCAGAATAGATTGATCACCGAAAATCTTGAAAGACTTTCTCAATAAGTCTATTTTTTGTGCAATTGAAGAAGACACAGACCTTATATGTTTCTCAAAAGTAAATTTACTGTCGAGAATCACACCTAAAATTTTAAAAGAGTCATACAAATTTAAAGAAACATTATGAATACTGAGATCCGGATGTTGAGGAGCCACCGTCCTTGACCTACTTACAATCATACTTTGAGTTTTGTTAGGATTCAACTTCATACCCCATAATTTGCACCATGCACTAATTCTAGCTAAATCTCTATTAAGGGATTCACCAACCCTAGATCTACATTCAGGGGATGGAATTGATGCAAAGAGAGTAGCATCATCTGCATATGCAACGAGCTTGTTTTCTAGGCCAAACCACATGTCATGTGTATATAGTATGAAAAGTAATGGGCCAAGAACACTACCCTGTGGAACACCGGATATCACATTCCTATAATCACTATGGTGCCCATTAACAACAACTCTTTGAGATCTATTTCTTAAAAAATCAATAATAATGCTAAGAAACGACCCACCCACTCCCAACTGTTTCAGTTTGAAAACAAGGGCCCCTTGATTAACACGGTCAAAGGCAGCACTAAAATCAAGGCCAATCATACGAACTTCCCGATCACAATCAAGGGATTTCTGTACAGCATTGGAGATTGTAAGAAGGGCATCACATGCTCCAAGGCCTTTACGAAAACCAAATTGCAAACTAGGGAGTAGATGATTACCTTCAGCAAACCTATTAAGACGTTTTGCCAGAAGACGTTCAAAAACTTTAGATAATATGGGAGTTATGGAAATTGGGCGGTATTCAGTGGGACTTGAGCTACCACAAACACATTTACATAGAGGAGTAACATTACCAATTCTCCAACAAGTGCTGAAAGCTCCTCTTCTTGCTAACTTGCGCAAAATAACAGATAACTTTAGAGCTAAGAAATCTGCTGTCTTTATAAAAAACAAAGAAAAAATACCATTTGGGTCTACACCTCCATAAGCATCAAGGTCCACCAACAGAGCTTTAATCTCACGAGATCGAAAAGCTAAACTAGTTAGTTTAGCCTCAGGAAAACAGGAATGAGGAAGTTCAAGTTTTTCATTACTCTGTATACTGTCAAAAACATCAGCCAAAAGGGTTGCCTTTTCCTTTGGACAGTGTGATACCCAGAGTGGAGAGTGACACTAAGGAGCATCATTCATTACTCTGATCCATTTGTAAGAAATGGTTTAATGGTCATATTACCAATTATTTCATCATTTTGCTTATTTCTTCCATGTCAGTTCTAGCAATATCAGGATCTTGTGCCTCATGAAATCCAGAGAAATTAGTGTATCCTTAACTCTTTATATCACCAGTATGATTGATTTTCATTGTCAACTGCCTTATCACCTGTTAATTTTGTGGTTTAGATCAATCTTTAAGGGTTCTGCTATTTAGGGGTGAATTTTAATTCTTAATAGTTTTTGTGCTTGGGCTGCCTCTACTCTTCATAGGTTCTGTGCTTTGCTTATCCTGGTATTTATAGTTGAGACTGAATGACTATCTAATGTCTCAACTTTTATACATGAGTGATACCTACTATGATGTTCTAAGATGATGCTTTTTTCTATTTGGGCCCCCCAGTTTAGTATCTTTCCAAAGTACTGTAAGTATGTTTTGTCATTTTATCAATTTTTTCTATTATTCGTATTGTAAATTTGTTCTGGAAAGTTATTTTGCCAATAATTTATTTATACCACTTGTTAAAAGCCTATACTTTTTATATGTCGTAAAGTTATGGCAGTTACCAAAGAAGTGGATAAGACAAAATTTGTAACTAAAAAATGCAAAGGTTTTGCTTTGGGGCTTTTGGAAAATGTATACAGTACTGTACTATCAATGCAATTCCGTTGGATGTGTTCATAGGCTATACAGTAAAACAAAATTAAATACAAGAGATTGAGAGATTAGTCATGTGATGAGAAGAGTCATAGTTACTCTAAGAAGTAGTAGATATGAAAGAAGCAGGAAAACAATCAGTAATAATTACCAGAAAATCAATGATAAATGATACAGGTGAAAAAAAAAATAGTGCAGGTGGGAATTCAGACTGGAAATGCTGTTGTAGAAACAATAAATAGGATGGTAGTAACAACTTGAGTGTTTTATTTTCTCCTTTTACGTGCTTTACTCTAATTAGACATGCAAGCTGATAGCTTTAGCATACGAACTGGACCCTTGATTGTATTAATTACATGACAGATTTTTCTTCAGTGCTGACTAGTAATTTGGATATTAAGACAAAAGATTTTTTCAACTTGTTTTATTTAATCTTTACAAAATTCTGTCATACACAGAGGTCTCTCCTCCAATTATACAGAGGTTCTTATTGGAAAGAGTAATTAACATATCCTCTCTGTTGAACAGTCTTCTTTTCCCTGTTATGAATGTGGCTGTAGGGTCAACTTATATAACCAAACCATATGTCTTTGTAAGGTAATTATTTGTTTGTATGCATGAAACATATTTTTTTTATAATTGCATTATTTAATTTTTCAATGATTCATGACTTAGAAAAAGTGTTTCTATCTTAGAATTATACTGAATAAGTAAATATATTTCTTATCTAAGATTTAATCCCTTTGTTTTACAGGGTCGTGTTGTGGAGAATATAGGTAGAAGATGTGGGGGCTTTTTGAAACAGTTGTCGTTACGGGGATGCCAGAGTGTCAACGATTCCGCCCTTGTCACTTTTGCTGAAATGTGCAACAATATAGAAGAGCTTAATCTCAATTACTGCAAAAATATTACAGACAAGTAAGTGCAAAGTATACTGCATAGCTCTAGATAAATCCACACATTTTTCATCCAGTTTAAAATCCAACAGAGAACTAAGTGCATTTCATTTTTTATAGTCAATTAGGTAAGGAAAACCCATTTATGCTTCACCCCTTCTCCACGATGATGTCTGCTGAACATGAAAACACAACAGATACAATACACTTTGATATACAGTGGTACCTCTACATACGAATTTAATTCGTTCCACAACCGACTTCGGATGTAGAAAATGTTCGGATGTAGAAACGAATTTTCCCATAAGAATACATGGTAATTCATTTAATTCGTTCCTCAGCCTAAAAACCCATAATAAATCCTTAATAAATGGCTACACATAATTACACATAACAATAACATAACTGCATAATATGAAAGAAGCATGTTAAAAAGATAATTATAAAGAAATAATAAATAAAAAATGTGTTTTATTGCCACTTTACCTGAGAGACAGGCCAACGCAGGTGTAGGATTTGCTACGCCAGGAGGAGACGGACGATCGGCGAGTAGGTAGACATGGTGTTAACATGTTCTTTAAAGAAATACAGTACTCTCTCTCTCTCTCTCTCTCTCTCTCTCTCTCTCTCTCTCTCTCTTTGTTCTTCTTCACTGTTAGTGTTAGAGACGTCTATTAATTTTTTATGAGAGAGAGAGAGAGAGAGAGATTAAACAAAAATGTGTTGTGTACATATGATTTTTAACAGCGTTAATGAGTTGAAAGACAGTTAAATGTAACTAAAAAAACAATATTAGCGAATCTGAATTCCTTTATTAACTAAAACAAATATTGATACACAGTCGTGTGCGTATGCTCAAACACAAACACACGCACGAGGAGACACGATCGGTGAGGAGGTAGAGATGGTGACTGCGATAACATACCGTAACTTACACTACGGAAATTTTAATCTAACTTAGCTTATTTATTTTTTTTTTTTTATTTTCATATTTCATATTTTCTACATTTTTTTCTTTTGATTTTTTATTTTCATCACTTTCAGTGACGAGTTACGGTATGTTATCGCAGTCACCATCTCTACCTCCTCCCCGACCGTCTCTCTTACTGCGTAGCAATTCTTGCACCTGTGTGTGTGTGTTTGTGCATACGCACACGAGTGTGTTTGTATTAATATTTGTTTTAGTTAATAAAGGAATTCAGATTAGCTGTTATTACTTTCTTAGTTACATTTAATTGTTTTTCAACTCGATGACGCTGTTAAAAATCATATGTACTCTAAACACATTTTTGTTTAATCTCTCTCTCTCTCTCTCGGAAAAAAAAATAATAGACGTATCTAACACTATAACAGCGAAGAGAGAGAGAGAGAGAGAGAGAGAGAGAGAGAGAGAGATTTTATTTAACCCTGGATAGGTACGCTCCTCGGACACCCCTTTAAGGGTATACTCGGACGTGCGCGACCCCGACGCCAAAAAAAATTCTTGAAAAATCAGTTTTTGCAGTAACCTCCTTTTTTCTTTTGCCAAAAAAACTTCAATGAAAGCTTTAAACAACTGTAAAGATAAATACTACTCATCTGCAGAAAAACTATTTATTATAAATATTTTTAAAAATTAAGTAGAAAAAAAAGACCTTACATAAAAATTCATAAAAAAAAGTTTATACATATATACACAAATCCTTTTAGGAATTGATTCTTGAATGTTCAGGACACATCTTGATGTATTTTGGATGAAGTCAGACCCATGGAGGTGAAGATCTGAAATGAGAAAAAAAGGGTAACTCTTTTTGGCCCAAAAAATTTGTCCAAATTTCATGAATTTTTTTGGGTACCCAAATGAAATAGGAAGTGGCTAATTTTTTTAGGGAATAAACATATGTTATCCTAAAATAGAAATATGTAAAAAAATCTTCATTATTTTGTAAATTACATTTATATCAGGGGCCATATCTAAAGGTAATTTTTTGAGTACTTAAAAATTTCGTAAAAAAATACATATATTTAATATATAATATGATATTTATGCAGGTAAAAATATACCAAAATATCACAAATTCGATAGGGAACAAGAATATATATAGATAGGGCAACTTACGCTTCGGATATGTCCACAAAATGGCCGCCAACCACACTGACTCAGACTCCCTAATCTGCCACTTGAAATGTAGGAAGGGTATGTCAATTTCAAGGTGTTATTTACTAATCTAATTATTCTTGGATATGCATAAAAATTGTATGGTGGGTTGCTGGATAAATGTCGATTATTTTACGACTATAAAATTAAAATTCTGACCCAAAAAAATTTTTTTGAAGGGAAATAAAATCGGAAAAAAAAAAAATTTAAAACAATATAATATTTTAGCTAAAAAAATTTGATGATATTCAATCAAAAAAGAAGTAAACAAAATTTTCCGACAAATAAACATCTAGATGAATCATTACTCTGTGATAGTTCCTCAGTACGTAGTAATTTTGAAAGAAATGGGAAAAAACGAAAAAATGGCAATCACAGGAAAATCGAACACATACCTATATATACGCCATATCTGGGTAAAAAAAAGATAGGCATGGGTAGCCAGATCATCTAGAAACACTTTCCAACACTATAAAAATATAAGTTTTGCGACACTTCTTGCCAATTCCTTACGGTAACATGACTAAGTAAAAAAATGCAAAACAAATAAAAAGGGGCACTCGCGGAAAAATGGCCAACATCTTATTATACGCATTTCAGAAAAAAAAATTTCAGCCACGTGCTAGGCAAACCATCAAGGCACATTTTCCGACAAATAAACATCTAAATGAATCATTACTCTGTGATAGTTCCTTAGTACGTAGTAATTTTGAAAGAAATGGGAAAAAACGAAAAAATGGCAATCACAGGAAAATCGAACACATACCTATATATACGCTATATCTGGCTAAAAAAAAGATAGGCATGGGTAGCCAGATCATCTAGAAACACTTTCCAACACTATAAAAATATAAGTTTTGCGACACTACTTGCCAATTCCTTACGGTAACATGACTAAGCAAAAAAATGCAAAACAAATAAAAAGGGGCACTCGCGGAAAAATGCCCATCATTCTAATATACGGCATCTCTCATAAAAAAAAAAGACATGCACGTGTTAGCCCAACCATCAAGGCACACTTTCTAACACATAAACATGAAAAAAAAATCAATAATATACGGCAATTCCTTACTACGTAGTAAATTTTTACAAATATTGAAAAAAAACAGAAATTGGCAACCGCAGTTAAATACCCCATATACCAATAACTACGTCGTATCTGACAAAAACAAAGTCACGCATGGGTAGCCAGATCATCTAGACACACTTTCCAACACTAAAAAAGCAAAAGTTTTACGACACTATTTGGCAATATCTTACGGAAAAATGACTTGACAAAAAAATGAAAAAAATGAAGAAGGGGCACTCGCGGTAAAATGGTCCTCGTGGTGATGAACGACATTTTAACTAAAAAAAAAATCATGCACATGGTAGCCAAACAATCCACCAAGACTTTCCACAACTGATAACCTATACAAGTTGCACCATTCTACGACAATTTCATAATACGTAATAACTTTGATAATTATGCAAATTACCTTAGAAGGGTAAGCTCGGTCGCGCTCGACCCCGACGCGTCTCAGAAATCGGGGAAGGAGTACAGCTACAGCAATGCACATCTGGACACTACTAGAGCGTGTAGGCGAGACACCTACTGCAGGTCGATCACCCACAAATTCAGTCACGGGGGTGAGTCACGTGAGAAAAACCTCTTTTTTTTTGACGCTCGGGGTCGCGGACGACCCACCGTACCGTTCCAGGGTTAAAGAACATGTTAATGCTATGTTTAGAGAGAAACAGAAAAAATGAGAAAACTTATTTAAAAGAGCTTGTTAATGCTATCTTGGTTTTCTTTGCTTCACTTTTTTCTTTCTTTCTGTTCATCACGCTGGCCCTTCTCACAAATGATCGTTGCCAACAATCTCTTTGTCCTTTATCCCTATCAACAAAAGGCATTTTATCTCTTCCATGGTATTGCTACGATGTCTTGTACTAATGGTGATCCCCTTCGATGGTTATTTGCTTTAATGGCTGCCTTCAGCTTGATGATCCTCGAGATCATAGGCCTATTCCGGCCATATTGTTTAGCCATACAGTATCACTCACATGCACACTGTTCTCATGTTTTTCTATAATTTCTTGCTTCAATTCTAATGAAAGAATTGCCTTCTTCCTGTACTGAAACTTAGCTTCTTAGGCACCATGATTATAGGTAAAATCAAAAAGGAAATGTGAGAAAAGGAAGAAAATAAGCACTGTTAATAACAGACCAAACAGAGGACAACCACACGATACACACAAGAACAGAGAACTGAGCACTCGAGGCTCAATGGCGTAATGTTTACTTCGTATGTTGGAGCAACACTTCGGATGTCGAGGCAGAAATTTGGTAGAATTTTACTTTGTATGTTGGAAAATTTGTATGTTGGGACATTCGTATGTAGAGGTACCACTGTACTGAATACATCATTTACAAATATAAACCCTATGGAAGTTAAAATCATTTGTATATCCTGCAAAAGAGTAAAACACATGGTTTTATATTGCACCTAGGATTTGTTCCGTAATTGGAATATATACCTACGCTATATATTAGGGGTATTACTTTTGGCGAAACTGAAAGGACTAGCCTTTAAAACTTTAGGGAGGGTTAACTACCCATTCCTTTAGTTAGCGGGGATGGGTGGGGTTAGCTTGCTACCGCTCCCACTCACACACACCTGTGATTTAGCTCACTTTGCTTTTGGCTCGGATAGTGAACGGTCCTCACCAAGGTATTTTGGACTGCCATTAATTGCTTTTGTTTTGTGCTTTCTCTTAATTAGTGTGTGTTGACTTCTGCCGACCATGCGTACCTGCCCTGGACTTTAAGGCCGGCACTGCGGAACCTGCATGTCAGCCGTGGACACCAACTGCCACACCCTTTGTCCCGCCTGCAGAGGTCAACGGTGTGATAGTGATAACAAGTGTAGTGAGTGTCGGGAGTGGTCTGCATCCCAGTGGGAAGAAGTAGTCAAAAGTGGGATATTTCTCCTTCGAAGGTTTCTTTGAAAGGGAAAAAACCCAAGACCTCTCCTTCTGCTTCCCGACCTTCCTCCGAAGCTCCTGCTTGTTCGGTCTCTTCCGAGAGACCGTTGAGTAATAGCGTAGACCCTTTAATTTACGACCAAGCCCCGATCCTCGAGAGATGGTGTTGCTTCCCCTAGCAAAGCGGCCCCACCTCTCCCCCCCGGGTGAGGTCCTGTTTCTATCTCCTTTTTACAGATGTGGTCGATCTTGAGACTTCTGGTCCACCCTCCAAGAACTTCTTGCTGTAATTCATTATTCGTGGTGCTAGTGTGCAGCCTTTGTCGACTTCGGAGTTGGATCCTCTGTCATGCGTCAACGTTGTGGTGTCTGAGGTGGCTTCTGTGGCCGCTGCCGATGCCCTTGCACCTTCAAACTCTCAAGCTGTTGCTGCCGAGTGTGTTTCCCCCCATTCCTGTTGATCCATCGAGAGGGTAACTCAAGTCCTTCGTCTCATAGAGACTCCTCTGCAGAGGACTGCTGCTTCGTAAGGTCAGCTCACCTTCCGCTTCGCCTTGGAGGTTGCTCATCACTATCGGTGAAAAGGCGCCTCTTCAGCTCTTCAGCCTCATCTTTGCAGCTGTCTCCCGCAGGGGAGCCTCCACTTCAATTGTCTTCCGGCCCTCGACTTTCACCCATTCCTGGACCTTCTCCTGACGAGGCTGCCACTAGTCCTCGAACTTCGGCCCTGGACTCTTCTGTGGATTGTTCGTGATCCCCGTTGGAGGATGTTTGCCTTCCAAGGGGCATATCTCTGTTCCAGGCCTTCCTTCTTACTGACCTGCCTTCTCTATTCCTGTCTCCTGTTCCTCATCTGCCTGCCTGTGATGCACCTTTGAAGCGTTCGGATGCGTGCCAGTGCTCTGTAAAATGCCAGCACCCTTCATCGCACCAGCGCCCTCCAGCACTCTAGGGCTTCCCAGAGCGTCGGCGCTCTCCCACACTTCAGCACTCTGCGGTGCATCAGCGTTTACCTGCTCTTCAGCGCCTTCCAATGCCTCAGCAATGTCATGATTGCTGGCGCTCCAGAGCATTCTCGCCGCTCGAGAGATCAGCGTTTGCCAGCTCACCAGCACGCCTTCACTCGCCAGTGCAACAACGTTCTCCAGCTCGTCAACACTACCCTGCACAAGTGCGCTCTCCTACACGTCAGCGTTCTCATGCGCAGGTACATTCTGCGGCTTTCCAACGCTCTCCTGTGCGTCAGCGCTCTCCTGTGCACCAGCGCTCTCCGGCTCGTCAGCGCACTCCAGCTCGCCAGCGCTCACCTGCGCAGCGCCTTAGTGCATGCCATCGCTCTCCTGTATGCAAGCACACACTGGCTCGCCAGAGCAGGTTCCCCCGGCTTCAAGACTATCTTACAGGCAAAAGCAACAATGTAGTAGAGATTTTGACAGGTCACTATCTACCCATTCCCCTCCCCGCAAGCGCATTACAGCGCAACCTCCGGGGAAAGGGAAAGGAGGCTCCACAGAAGGGTCCAGGATCCCGAAGATTCCATCTTCGAAGGCAGACCCACCACCGCATACATCGGTAGAGACTCCTCGCAGGGAACCTTTGGTCCCTTTCCCTTCAGGGGAACTTTCTGACAGTGCATTGGTCAGCAAGCAGACAGTTCCATAAACAGGTGCCGAAAGTGAAGGTCTCTCGGCTGAGGAACGCCTCTCTCGAGGGTTCTTCTATGTTCAGGAGGAGATAGAAAGGGATGCTGAGCGATGGATGAAATCGGCCAACGATTCTCTCTTCCATAAGGCCATGACATCTCGGTCCTATGGTAGACCTTCACAGTCTTCTCGGCCTCGGCAAGCTCCTTCCTCTAACCAGTCAACTGCTAGGTCCTTGGGACCTGCTAAGGTGTCTAAGCAGCCTTTTCAGTCCAAGGAACAGAAGGACATCAAGTCCTTCAGAGGAAAGAAGGGAGGTAAGGGAGGCGGCCGCAAGGAATGGCATTACTCACCACCTACCACCTGTGGGGGGATGCCTACAGCGCTGCTGGCAGAGGTGACAGCTTCATAGGGCAGATCCCTGGACGGACAATGTGATCGCCGTAGGGTATCGTGTCCCTTTCACTCAATCTCTCCCGCCTCTGACTCGGGATCCAGTGCATCTCAGCTTCTATGCAAAGGGATCCACAAAGGAGCTGGCCCTCAGGGCCTAAGTCCAAACCATGCTGCAGAAGGGTGCTCTCCAAGAGATAGTGGACGGGTCTCCAGGCTTTTACAGTTGGATATATCGATCTCTCCCCTCTGAACAAGTTTGCCCAACAGACTCGGTTCAGAATGGAGACAGCAGACACGGTCATTCAAGCGGTACGTCCAAGGAACTTAATGTGCACACTGGATCTGAAGGATGCTTGCTTCTAAATCCCAATACATCTGTCTTCAAGGAAGTATTTAAGATTCATTCACGAAGAAAAGATATACCAGTTCAAGGTTCTATGCTTCGGTCTCACGACAGTCTCTCAGAGTGTTCACCCTAGTGTCATCTTGGGCTCACAGGAAAGGCATTCGTCTTCTCAGATATCTGGATGACTGGCTGATCTTAGCAGACTCCGAGGCGACCCTTCTTCGTCACTTAGACATGCATCTTGAGTTTTTTCAGGATCTGGGGGTCATGATAAATCGCGAGAAGGCATCACTGCTGCCTTCACAGAGACTGGTATACCTCGGAATGATCATAGACACCATCCTAGTGAAAGTTTTCCCATTAGATGAAAGAGTACACAGGCTGAAGGAAGTGGCTGCTCCCTTCCTCAGAAAAGAAGTTTTTCCGGCCTCTCGTTGGCAGAGTCTGTTTGGTCATCTAACCTCTCTCATCCGTCTTGTTCCGAACGGCCGCCTCAGGATAAGATTCCTGTAATGGCAGCTGAATTCCATGTGGAACCAACACTCCGACCCACCAGACACCTGAGTTCTCATAACTCAGGATCAGGTGACGGATTTGAGTTTGGTGGATGGTAGATGAAAACCTTCGGCGAGGTCAGAATCTTCTCGTTCCCCCTCTGGATTTGATTCTCTTCACTGATGTATCAAAAGAAGAGTGGGGGCTCACCTGCTGCACCATACGATCTCCGGCCTTTGGTCAGAATCATAAAGGTACCAGCACATAAATCTGCTAGAGATGAGAGCAGCCTACCTAGCTCTTCATCAGTTACAACAGTTGCTGGCAGGTCACTCAGTGTTGTTTATGAGTGACAACACCACAGTATTGGCTTACAGAAACAAACAAGGCTGTACCTTTTTGCAGCCTCTATGCCATCTTGCAGTAAAGATCCTCAGATTGTCAGAAGAACATTCGGTGGTTCTATCAGTTTGATTCATTCCCGGCAAGAAGAATGTGCTCGCAGACAATCTGAGCAGAGCGACTCAGATAGTAGGCTCCGGATGATCTTTGAATCGTCAGATAGCCAACAAAGTCCTGACTTTGTGGGGTTTCCTGACTGTAGACGTGTTTGCAACATCTCTGAACAGCAAGCTCCCGCTTTACTGTTCTCCAGTCCCGGACCCTGAGGCTCTGGCAAGATATATTCTAACAATGGTGGGACAACATCGACGTGTACGCCTTTCCTCAGTTCTGTCTGATGAGAAGACTGCTCAACAAAACCAGAGCTTCCAAAGATCTATTGATGACCCTTGTAGCTCCGCTATGGCAACATGCAGAGTGGTTCCTAGACCACCTGCAACTGCTTGTAGATCAACCGAGTGAACTCCCTCCACGACCAGATCTACTCAAACAACCACACGCAAACATCTTCCACAAGACCATGCAGTTGCTTCGACTTCATGCGTGGAGACTATCCAGCATCTTCTCACTCAGCAGGGCTTTTCACGACAAGTTGCGTAACGAATGTCCTGACACTTGCGAAGGTCCTCAGTGTTGGTCTACCAGGCCAAGTGGAGAGTCTTCTGTGGTTGGTGTCGTGGAAGGAATATCTCTCTACTCGATGCCACTATTCCAGTAATAGCAGAGTTTCTTGTTTACCTTCGGTAGGAAGGTGAAAAGTTATCACCCAGCCTTGAGCTTCGCCTTCAGGCTGAAAGGAGTTAACATTTCCTCTTCGTTAGAGCTTTCTCTACTCATACAGAGTTATGAGATCACTTGCCCCCATTCAGAGATCAGGCCTCCTCCTTGGAATGTGGTTTGCATACTTAGGTCCCTAAAAGGGCCTACGAACCAATATGCCATGCAACTGACTGAAATCTCACTTTGAAGACTGTGTTCCTGCTCGCATTAGCTTCGACAAAGAGAGTTGGTGA
Source organism: Palaemon carinicauda (assembly GCF_036898095.1). Lineage (NCBI taxonomy): Eukaryota > Metazoa > Arthropoda > Malacostraca > Decapoda > Palaemonidae > Palaemon > Palaemon carinicauda. Next base: position 82,121,151 of record NC_090732.1, on the reverse strand, counting down.
ACTTGTGGCCTCATATGACATCGGCCATTCAAGGGGATGGGGGAAGTGACGCTCAGCTTCATCCTTGAGTATATTGCTAAGACTCAAATTCGGGGGTTGCTGGACCTTAGATTTGGCCCCTTCCAGGTTTTGATTTTTCGTTCTGTAACCAACAACCCAGATCAGTTGTTACATTGTCCAGTGAGGAGTTTGAGATACTATTTTAAATGCACTGCAGCAACATGGCCCAGACTAACATCACTGTTTGTTAGGTCAGGGAGAGTAAAGAGGAGGATCACAAAGAACACAGTATCCTCCTGGATTTGCCAGGTGATTGAAAGAGCCCTGGCTCCAGATACTCTTCAGGCTCGTTGACCTAGAGCTCACAACGTCAGGGGAATCGGTACTTACCTGGTATTCAAACCCAACTTTTCTGTGTTGCAGGTCCTTCAAGGTGTTGTGTGGAAAAGACAAACCACATTCGCAGCCCATAACCTCAAAGACATGACCCGCAGAAGGCTCGATACCTTTACTATCGGTCCTATGGTGGCTGCTCAACAGGTGGTTTAAGATACCTTAGGCTCCTTAATGGACAAGTAGCAGTTGGTTGAGGGTATTGGTTACCCAGGTTAAGACTGGGATGAACGAGAAGAATGTCTGGCTTTCCTTCCTTCATCTTCCCCTCTCTTGGGGTACAGTGCCATGGGTCCCTCTGCAAGCTGGCCTTAACCTCTGCAGGTAATTATCACTTCCCATGTATAGCCTAGTATAAGCAATAATTTTATACTATCCACATCCCCATTTCTTTTGCGAGGGAACAATGGGTACGTCTGGTTGTTTTTTCCTATTTAAAACTCTTGACATTTCATACAGATAACAACCTGTATATTACTAAATTGCCCAGGCCGAGAATACTGTATACTCACTTTGTATATTTCAGCGAGGTGTTAAAGTTTTCCTTAGACCACAGTCATATACCATACTAGACAAAATCTGGCCAGATCTAGGACTTCCACCCACCTAAGGGTGAGTCATCCACGTAAATAACGGAAGGTTTGATAGTATGAGAACAAATGGCAAATTCGGAGGTAATTTGTATTTTTCCCTAACTAGTACAAACCTTGAGTTATTTGTATAAATTGGCCCGCCATCACCTGTCCCCCAGAAGCCCTCCCTGCAATAAAAAGATAAGTCTCACAGCTGTGAGAGTATATATATAGAGGCGGCCGAGTACCCCCCAGCCACCCCCTGCTTACTCGCTAAGCAGTTAGGCAGGGTTGCCACCTCTCGTTTAAAATCTAATGGCTACCTCCAGCTGCTGCTGAAAGAATATCCACATAAATAACTCAAGGTTTGTATTAGTTAGGGAAAAATACAAATTATCTCTGAATTTGTCGTATTTTGCTATTTTGTATGTAAAGAAATTGCCACATTGAGTGGTGTATGGTTTCAATTCCAGTTTGTATCCATTGTTGTAATCTACATTTGTTATTCCTTCAAGAATTGTTAATGCCTCTATTAACTGTCCTCTTAGTCGTCGAGTTTGTAGATCAAATAAGTTCAAACGTTCCATCCTCCGTCTATATCCAAAAGTGCCTTAATGTTGGAACTAGTTTGGTGACCCTAGCTTTTACTGCTTCCAGTCTATCTATATCCATCTGAATACTTGTAGATAGGGCCTTACTAGTGATGTGTACAGCTGTAGTAGTCTCTTTGTGTTTGTATTTGAATTGTCTTTTTATGTAGCCTATTAGTTTCTGTTCTCACTTTTCAGCTTTTATTCTCTGGTAGGTGAACTTCAAATCCTAGCTGATAATAATACAGAGATCTTCCTCCTGGTCCACACTTTCTATTTCATGACCTAGCAGTGAGAAATTTGATTGCGGGTTTCTATAACATATGTGCATGACTACATTTCCCACTGTTGAAAGGCATTTGCCATTTTCTCAACCATTCTCTTAGCTTCATTAGATTCTCTCTTATGGCTTCTATGTCTTCTGAGTTTGCAGCATTTATGTCCAATTTAGTATCGTCGGCAAATTTGGCTATTATACTAGTTAATCCCAAATCTCTGTCGTTAATGTAGATCAGAAATATTAATGGTCCAAGGACGGGTCTTTGAGGTACTCTACTCCGCTCGTAACAGCTGCCCACTCTGAAGCTTCAACGTTGAATTTTTTTTTTTTTTTTTTTTTTTTTTTTTTTTTTTTTTTTTTTTTTTTTTTTTTTTTTGTTAGCCAATCTTCGATCAATTCAGCTGGCTTGTCAATGATACCTAGTGCTCTAATTTTGACAATTAATTTTTAATGAGGAACTCTGTCAAAAGCCTTTTGAAAGTCTAGGTATATGATGTCTATTGCCCTGCTTTTGTCATACATGCTAAAACATATTGTGGAAAAATTCCAAAAGATTTGTCACACGTGATCTCTTGTCTAAAACCATGTTGGCTGTCTATCAAAAGAATTTTTTCTCTATATGTTCTAATATTGAATCTACTATAATTCATTCAAAAATTTTACAAGGCACTGAAGTTAGACACACTGGTCTGTAGTTGCCTGGCTCTTCTTTTGGTCCCTTCTTGTAGATTGGAGGAATATTGCCTAATTTCTATCCTTGTGGTGCTTCTTTTTCGTTGGCTGTCTTTCGGAACATTTTGTAAAACTGTTGGGTTATATCTTCTTCTAGTTCTATAATGTGTCTTTGAAGAATATCATCTGGACCTGGTGCCTTAGACTTAATGAGTCCTTTTGAGTCCTTTTATTTCCTATGTGATATCATCAATTGTAAAAGTGATTCTTTTTAATAGTTGTGGCCCTTCATATTTGATAGCTGGTTCGAGGAGGTTTGTTAATTCTTCCCTAGTGAACACAGTTGTAAAATATACATTCGTCATTTCAGTATTTTCCAAATCATTTGTTATAATATTTCCCTCTCTCTTAAAGGAATAATGTTTTTTATTGGTTTTCCACTGTTTATATATGCAAAAAAATTTTTGGGGTTTTCTTTATTAGCTGAAACCACTCGTGTCTCTTCATTGATCTTGGCCTTTCTAACTAGTTTTCTTCATGGCATAACTTATTTTGCTCGGAAATTTCATGAATTGAAGGCTGTGGACCCATTGATTTGTTTCCTGTCCCTACTAGTTATTGCAATGGTTATTTTTCTGTTGAACCACTTCAAGTTGTGGCCTTCCATTTGTAAGATTTTTTATGTGATATACATTTAGCCCTTTTTTTTTCTTTATATATTTCTACAAAGGAGTCCCATTGCGTATTGATGTTCCCTATTTCCTTGTATTCTGAATTCTTTATGTATTCCTTCAATTTTATCCAGTTGCTACGTCTGTAGTCTAGCTTTTCTTATGATTTTCCTTTCTTTTAGATGAGGAATATTTACCTGAAGCCTAACTATTCAGTGGTCACTTTTGCCAATATTTCTTCCTACTGAAACCCTGGACACTAAATTTTGTTTGTTCTTACACTAGATACAAACCCTCATTCTTTACTATAGGAGATATTCTAGCGCGAGCTGGAAAATACGGCAGAAAACCTTAACAAGGTCGTTAACGACCGGGCCGGTAGTTATCCACCTGTTAGGGGTGGGGGAATGCCGGTCGGTAGCTACTGATTACCTTCAATAGAATTCTAGCCGTTGCAGTGATAACACCGCTGCTGCTGCTTTTGTTTGACTGGCAGACTAGCCTTTCTTTATTGTGTTTTTGATTAACTTTTTCTTTTTCTTTGTTAGATGTGATGTCCTCTATTATGAGGAAGTGTCCTGGGGTTCCCCCGAAATCTTGTGGCACATTCATGTCACCACCGGAGGTGGATCCTCATTCCCTATGCCCTTCGTGCAGAGGTCATAGGTGTTCTGAAGGCTCCCCCTGCCAAGTATGTAGAGAATGGTCGCCCTCTCAGTGGGAAAAGTTCGTGAAGAGAAAGAAGGAGGATTCGTTACCTCCAGGTTCGCCATCGAAAGGTAAGGAGTCTTGGGCCTCTTCTTCGACCTCTCGATCTCTCCCTTCAGACTCTTCCTTGCCTCCATCCTCTGGGGGGAAGTCAAGGAAGAGTGGCACCATTGACTTAACCCCCATTCTTCTTGGTCAGGCGGATCACGTTGCCCCTCCTAGTGGGACAATTTTTTCCGCCATCGGGAATGTCTCTATTACCGCTTCCATTCCAGATTACGTACGAGTGGTATGGCCTGCCCTTGGACTTCCTGGTTCTCCTTCGGAGGAAGTGTGGAACCAGTTCCTCACGGGCACAGTTTTACCTCGGGTCCCTTCTGTTTTGGAACCCTCGGGAGTTCCAGACCTCGCCTACCTCCCGTCAACTCAGTCGGCGCTCGCAGAAGTTTCAGCAGATATAGTAACTTCAGCTCCCGCGGGGCCTACTTCGCTCCTCGCTTGCGCTTCTATGAAAATACTACGTCGCAAGCGCAAACATCGCAATACCTCCCCCTCCCCCTCCCCCTCCTCCTCCTCCTCCTCCTCCTCCTCCTCCTCCTCCTCCTCCTCCTCCTCATTGTCCTTGCTCTCCTCGGAGGCTAGGAGGGAGAGAGAGAAGAGGAAAAGGAGAGCTCGCTCTCCTTTGCCCAGACGTTCTCTTTGGGGAGACAGGCGACATAGGAAGAGACGTCATCGTTCTCGCTCTTCCTCGCCTTTATCTCCACGAAATGTCTCGCCGAGAGACTATAAGCGCTCTCGTCACAAACATAAGAAGAGCGCATCCTCGCGTCATCGTTCTGTCTCGCGATTGACTTCCTCTCGCGAAGGATCATCTAGGCGCTTTAAGGAAAAACGCTCTATGATACGTTCTCGCTCTTCGTCACAAGAGAGTTCTCCTAAGTGTAATAAGCGCTCCCGTTGGAGATGCTCTTCCCACGATTTTTCATCTAATCGCGCCCGGAGCGTGGACAAGGGAAAAGCGCACTCTGAGTGCGATCCCTCTCCTTCACATATTAGTTTGAAGAGCTCAGATCGCTCTAGGAAAGGGAGAAAGAGCACTTCTCACTGTCGCTACCTATCAACAGAGAGAGCGCTCCCGTCCTTCAACCTCCCGATCGCGCAAGTCTCCGGGCATATCCGCGCTGGGTCATTCACCTCGCCCTTGTGTTTCAGACAGGACAGCTCCGGTTCCCGTGCTCACTAACGAGTTACGGAATACGAGCCTCACGAGAACCTCAGAAGAAGACGCAGGGGTTCAACCCTTCTTCTCCTTGGTTGAGAACAGAGGGAAAAGGCCAGATTGCCGATCAATGCAACCTCTTACTAAGACAGTACCGATAATCTGGTCACCTTCGCCTAGACCATCGACTTACAGGCAAGATCAGGCGCGCGCGCCGCCATTAGCCAGCGCTCAGCCTTCCCTTGGAACAACGGCAATGGAGTATCCTACTTTGCCGTTACCTCCAGACACTCAGACTTCTATCCCCCTTCCTCGCGAGGAATTAGCGCGACCGGAAGATTCCTCATAAGAGCAACCATCAAAGGACTTAAGAGTCCTCCTGTCTGAGGGCTCTTAGAACTATGTGTACTATCTCAGGCCTCGGCGATCTACATCTGTTGCCTCAACATACCGACGCTCCAGCTTTAGACGGACTATGTCGTCCTCCACCAAACCCTAAGACCAGAATCGAACTTCCCTGGTCTATTCACGCTGCAGGCCGTCTGAGGAAGGTCTCGCAGGTGGTCTTGGGGGAAACAGGTTCCTTGAAGTCTCAAGGATCCCATAAATTTTGCACATTTTTACGTGTTTTTCATATTCAAATAAGCCATATATATTTTTGATATATTAATGTCTGGATTCTCTTAACGACCTCGGGATCAGAGCCCCAGGCGAAATCACACAAAGACAAGATGGGTTGATTTCAATTCTAAGTACAAAATACCTGAATTCGACAGGTATAAGTACAGTAGAATTGTCATTGACTTTTATCTTTCTTCGTGGCCGAATGGGTTAGTCACTGTCTATATAAGCTTGCCGACCAGGGTTCGATTCCCGGCCGGAGCCAAGCTCTTGTCTTTGTGTGATTTTGCCTGGGGCTCTGATCCCGAGGTCGTTAAGAGAATCCAGACATTAATATATCAAAAATATATATGGCTTATTTGAATATGAAAAACACGTAAAAATGTGCAAAATTTATCATTAATTGAATGCCAAGTAACAAACTACCAATTAGCTACGATGGTGAAGATGGGTTGATTTCAATTCTAAGTACAAATACCTGAATTCGACAGGTATAAGTACAGTAGAATTGTCATTGACTTTTATCTTTCTTCGTGGCCGAATGGGTTAGTCACTGTCTATATAAGCTTGCCGACTAGGGTTCGATTCCCGGCCGGAGCCAAGCTCTTGTCTTTGTGTGATTTTGCCTGGGGCTCTGATCCCGAGGTCGTTAAGAGAATCCAGACATTAATATATCAAAAATATATATGGCTTATTTGAATATGAAAAACACGTAAAAATGTGCAAAATTTATCATTAATTGAATGCCAAGTAACAAACTACCAATTAGCTACGATGGTGAAGATGGGTTGATTTCAATTCTAAGTACAAAATACCTGAATTCGACAGGTATAAGTACAGTAGAATTGTCATTGACTTTTATCTTTCTTCGTGGCCGAATGGGTTAGTCACTGTCTATATAAGCTTGCCGACCAGGGTTCGATTCCCGGCCGGAGCCAAGCTCTTGTCTTTGTGTGATTTCGCCTGGGGCTCTGATCCCGAGGTCGTTAAGAGAATCCAGACATTAATATATCAAAAATATATATGGCTTATTTGAATATGAAAAACACGTAAAAATGTGCAAAATTTATCATTAATTGAATGCCAAGTAACAAACTACCAATTAGCTACGATGGTGAAGATGGGTTGATTTCAATTCTAAGTACAAAATACCTGAATTCGACAGGTATAAGTACAGTAGAATTGTCATTGACTTTTATCTTTCTTCGTGGCCGAATGGGTTAGTCACTGTCTATATAAGCTTGCCGACCAGGGTTCGATTCCCGGCCGGAGCCAAGCTCTTGTCTTTGTGTGATTTTGCCTGGGGCTCTGATCCCGAGGTCGTTAAGAGAATCCAGACATTAATATATCAAAAATATATATGGCTTATTTGAATATGAAAAACACGTAAAAATGTGCAAAATTTATCATTAATTGAATGCCAAGTAACAAACTACCAATTAGCTACGATGGTGAAGATGGGTTGATTTCAATTCTAAGTACAAAATACCTGAATTCGACAGGTATAAGTACAGTAGAATTGTCATTGACTTTTATCTTTCTTCGTGGCCGAATGGGTTAGTCACTGTCTATATAAGCTTGCCGACCAGGGTTCGATTCCCGGCCGGAGCCAAGCTCTTGTCTTTGTGTGATTTCGCCTGGGGCTCTGATCCCGAGGTCGTTAAGAGAATCCAGACATTAATATATCAAAAATATATATGGCTTATTTGAATATGAAAAACACGTAAAAATGTGCAAAATTTATCATTAATTGAATGCCAAGTAACAAACTACCAATTAGCTACGATGGTGAAGATGGGTTGATTTCAATTCTAAGTACAAAATACCTGAATTCGACAGGTATAAGTACAGTAGAATTGTCATTGACTTTTATCTTTCTTCGTGGCCGAATGGGTTAGTCACTGTCTATATAAGCTTGCCGACCAGGGTTCGATTCCCGGCCGGAGCCAAGCTCTTGTCTTTGTGTGATTTCGCCTGGGGCTCTTATCCCGAGGTCGTTAAGAGAATCCAGACATTAATATATCAAAAATATATATGGCTTATTTGAATATATACACGTATATATGTGTATATACATATATATATATATGTATATATACATATACAGTAGGGTCCCGAATTATGCGTGTTCGAATTATGCGATTCCCCATTTATACGGTCAGTAGTTTAAAGAAAAAAAAATTGTTCCTGCAAAGCTGTTCAAAGTCTGCAAGTCAAGCACTACAAAATATATCAAATCTACTGTCTTATTGGTAGCCCTAAATACAGTGCTTGATAATAAATGTTACCAAACGATATATATCTTACATTTTATTAACATAATTTCATAATAAATAGCCTCTTAAAGGATAAGATTCCATATCAACAATGAAATCAACTTTTAACTATGCGAATCCAACTGACAAAATGTAAACAGAATTGAGGTTACATTCTCGGCAATCTTTATCTTTCTCTAACCTTTCGATAATATTAATGGTATTGTTAAAGAAGGTATATTCAAGCATTATTTTTATTAAGTATAGAATATATAAAAGCTTTAGTTTTCCCTGTGGGTATTCAAGGTTTTCACACGTAGGCTGGGTTCGTTTATCGGCAGTGAATAGCGTAAATTTTGGTAACAAGTTGGCAATATTTTGTCATCTCCTTAACAGTATAGATTTGCTTTACAATGATTTGTTTTGTATAGTACAAGGTGTAATTATAAAATCCTCTCTCCGAGAGAGAGAGAGAGACACACAAATCTCTCTCTCTCTCTCTCTCTCTCTCTCTCTCTCTCTCTCTCTCTCTCTCTCTGTATGTGTGTAAAAAATAAAATCTTAGTTCACATATTACAACCTGAGTTTAAGAATGAAATTAACATGACTATTATTAGTTGCGGTGATCATTTCCTCGCTTCAAGTGGTACAAGAAACAAAAACATGGCATTCGATTACAACAGCTGATTCTCTCTCTCTCTCTCTCTCTCTCTCTCTCTCTCTCTCTCTCTCTCTCTCTCCTGTGTTATACAATACTTACATAAACTGTGGATGAAGAACCCAAAATAGGTTTTATTAAAAAGCGTCTATTAAATATAAAACAAAAAATTATACCGAGTATAAATCCATTTCAATCGTAGCTTAAAATATGACATCCGATTTCGTCAGCAAACCACTATTTTTAGGAAACTTCACTTTATTCTAGAAAATTGCTACTATTTAAATAGTTAATTGTGCTTTAAGAAAACCCTATACTTTTGTTTTAAATTTCGGAAATGTTTTATAAATCGAGTATTGCTGACTTGTTTTTGTTTAACTTTTGGCTGTGATCAGATCAGCTGATGTCTAGCTCTCGCTCCCAAGAATAAGGGCGTACGAATACAATAACGAAGCATTGTTTATACCATTTCTTCTTATTCAAACCATCTATACAGTTATTATTACATAAGCACCAATGTCTTATAACCTATCATATTTATTCTTTATTACAATTAAAACCATCATCTCTCTCTCTCTCTCTCTCTCTCTCTCTCTCTCTCTCTCTCTCTCTCTCTCTCTCTCTCTCTCTCTCTCTCTCCCTAGGATACCTTTCGCTACCCCCCTCATTTCTTACCTCTCTCTATCTCTCTAACAAAGGAAATCTTTGTTGTTTCACAAA
>NC_090732.1:81744292-81791792 GCF_036898095.1 Palaemon carinicauda | reverse complement strand
TTTTACTTCCGCCACATTAGAAGATCTGAAGAAAAAAATAAATAATCTGCGAACAAATTTTCGCAATGAACTTTGAAAAATGAACAAAAGTGGCAAATCAGGTGCCGGAACTGAAGACCTGTACGAGTCACGGGCGTGGTTCATGGAGGCTATGATGTTCTTGAGAGACCAGGAGACTCCTGCCGAGTCGAGAATCACCTTGTCCAATAGCAATGATAACGACACAAGCGATAAACAAGGAACAATTTAGGTTAGTTTGTGATATGTTTTCTTTGACAATTAGGACTTATTCTAGTAATATTGCAAACATTTACCAACACAAACATATTTTCTTCAGTGAAATGATATCTTTTAGCCTAATTTTTTAGAGATGACAACGTTCATATTTGCCAATGCAGCTAATATCATGAAAGATATTATGTTCATTTATGCAAAATTTTACTCTCACGTGAAGTAGTATATATTATATAAAGCGTAAATATCCAACGTATAAATTTAGCAAATGCAATAATTTAACACAATATTGACTAGGCTATCGAATGTGTTTATATTTGGGATGATAATTATTTTTAGTGTGGTAAATTCCCATTTTTTACAGTTACCTTATCTTTTACGCACCAATATTACACTGTTTGGAAAGGGGAAAAAACCACAATATATTTACATTATATTTAATAAAGTATTGTTGATAAATCACGTGTTTAGACTATTTATTTTTTTGCTAAGTATAACTACTTACTAATCATCTCGATAACCGATACATCGATAAAGAAAACCCTTGTTGTAGATAACCTATAATTATAATAGAAAAACTATATTAAATAAATGCATACGGTCTGGCCGGCGACTTCATTTTGTGTTCCCTGAATTTGTGAGAGTCCATTGTATCGAGCACGCACTAGCTGGCCAGAGCCAGTCCCTACAATTCTGTTTGCACGAAATCATTACGCAATTTTGGCATCTTGCCAAGGGACACGTCCTTCTCTGCCGAAGTATTGGCGGTAAGAATCTCGCACACCACGTACTACTTTCCCAATGTGTCTACTTCTACACATCTCCAGACCTTCCAGCTGATGTTGACCTTCTCACCAGTCCCCCGGTTGTACATTGTAATTTGCATCTTCCCAGTCCACATTTCCACCCCTCAAGTAGCGTTTTGATTTCTTGCGTAGTAAATTGTGCAGATAACAGCATGCTAGCGTTATCGTTGTGGCTTTTTCAGGTTCCAGCTGTATAGTGTTTCGAATTACACCAAACCTGGGGGACTGTATACCAAAAGCACTTTCTGATATGTGCCTTGCCCTGCTCAAGCGATAATTGAACACTCGCTGGTCATGATCTAACTTGCCTCCGTACGGTTTCAGAAGATTTTCTGACATTGCAAAGGCATCATCAGCGACGAAAACGTACGGCATGTTTCTTCCGTTATGAACGATAGGCTCTGGTTCTGGGAGGTTCAAAGCGGCTTCTTCAAGGCGGCGTCCGAATTCAGTTATAGATATTACTCCTCCATCGGAAACGCGCCCATTTACGCCTACGTCTGCCATAATGAATTCATAATTGGCATTGATGACACCCATGAGTATGATGCTGAAGAACTTTTTATAGTTTAAGTAGAATGATCCAGACTTGACTGTTTTTTTTTTTTTATTGGGAAGTGCTTTCCGTCTATAGCACCTAAACAGTTAAGAAAATGCCAGGCCGACTTGAAGGCGTCACTCGTCATAATCCATTCTTCTGGTGTTTTCGGCATCTGAAAAAGAAATTGAGGGTTGTTACTGAAAACTGACAATAATTGTGATTTCACTACCAAATGGCATTTAAGCAAATGAAACTAAATTTTAATAATTTTTGGGGGATACGTTGAGAATTAGGGATTTTGGGTGGGAGAGGTCAGGGATGATCTCATAGGGGGGGGGGGGGGGTTACTCCCAATGTTGGTTGGATAGCTGTCAGTCAGTCACAAATTTGGTAATCAGTCGGTCCAAAAATTCATAAAATTGCGCGTTTTTTAATAAATTATTTAATTTTTAAAAATAAAATTTATATTTTTTAAAAAAAGTGATATAAAAAAAATATTTTAACTAACTCCACAAATTTTTTGCCCAAGTTGGTCCAAAAATTCATGAAATCCTGCATTTTTTTCCTAAAATCAAATAAGTTTCTTAAAAAAAAGTCCAATTTTTCCTAAAAAACTACCTAATTTAGGGAATTTTGGACCAACTATTATGAAATTTTGGACCAAGTGAGACTTGGTCAAAATATTTATACTAGTCGGTCCTGCATGTATATCCTGAGTATGCACTTAACTGTTATCACCCACGCCGACGATAATCGTGGCGTGGATGATGTTTTTGTCGTCTGTATGCCTGGGTGTCTGTCTGGATGTCTGTTCACGGCATAACTCAAGAAATATTGAGCCAATCAAGTTCAAACTTTTCACAGTGGTAGGACTTGGGAAGTTCTGGAAATGTCTGTAAGTTCAGGTCATGAGGCCAAAGGTCAAGGTTACAGAAGGACAAAGTGTAGAAAAACGTTATATGATAGGGTGGCTATGAGGTGTGGATTTGTACTCGCAAGAGTAATTTTTTCTATTTTAATTTTTTTTCATTCTGTTCCAGGATGGAGATGACTCAGGAGACGGTACTAAAGAAAGAGAAAGCGAGAACTGTGGAAGGTCACTTCCAGCGATTACACGCCCACTGACCATGCCGAAGAAGCAGTCATCCTCCAGTCCGTCCGTATCTCTCGGCAGAAAATGCAAGCCAGTCACGGAAGCCGAAAAAGCGGAACTCCTGTCATTGGCAAAAGCACGGTTAACTGAGCCGGAAGACCGGTACCTGAGCCAAGCAAAGACATGGGCGCATGAACTGAAATGTTTGGATGTCACACAAGAGCTGTTTGCGAAGAAAGCCATAAACGACATATTGTTTGAAGCTCGATGCGGCACGCTGCACAGAAATTCGTGCAAATCAATGGCAACACCACAACCCCATCCAGCAGTCGATGCAGTACTCCATGTGTCTCTGTTGGCCACTACCAAGTTCAGTCTGACTCTGCACCTTCTTTCATGAACAATTACCAGGGCGGACATTTCTCGCGAGTGGCAACTGAATCCCCTAATATCGGAAGCAACCTGTCCGAGTATTTTGGTAACTTCAGTCCTACCGATTGACGCTTACAAGTGTTGGACTGTCAAGATTGATATATCTTGTTCATGTACAAGTTTAACAGATAGTACGTGTTCTCAGTTGATTTTGATTTTCATTGCTTTGGTATAATAATAAAGTTTCTCAAACAGTACATGCTTTTAAGTTATTTACGACCTTACTTACCTTTATAGTCTGCTGACGCTTCAGACAAAGGATGATGGCCTCGCAGGTATTAATAACCAACTTTCCAATCGCTTGCGGAGATCTTGCTGTCAGAAATTTCAAGTCTTCAAAGGAATTTCCAGACGCCAGGTACCTGAGTGTGATGGACAAGTGTTCACTTGGTGATATGGATGGATGCATGACGGTGTCTTCTTTCCTTATCAATGGCTCGACAAGGCCAAGTAACTCATCGAACGATGGTGCATCCATTTGAAGGAAGTTATGGAAGTCCTTTGATTTGTTAACACGTAATTCTTGGAGGAGGTTGACGTGTCCGTAGGTTTCCCGTTTTAAAAACCAGTCTTTTGACCATTTCCGATGTTTACCAGGAGGTTTATCAGAGTCCAATGCCAACACTAATGCTATGGCCACTGATGCATCCATGTCGAAGATTTTGACGATACTGAATATTGATGGGAAAAACGTCTAAACGTGTGTGGGCAATTATGCATCAAAATTTTGTATCAAAGTTACACGTCAAAATTTTGATGCAAGATTTTGACGCTTATTTTGAACGTGTATGGGCCCCTTTAGAGGTGTTGACTGTTAGGTGCCAGGATTCATAATATTCATACACAGCAGTTATAGCAATTTGTAAATCTTCAGCTGATTCAGCCGTAACAATAGTATTATCAACATACAAATTACGGGCCAACCAAGGGAAAGGCCCGTGCCAACAACAAGTGTTGGCTTTAATACCCCAAGAAGAAGAAGAAGAAGCATTCAAAAGGACTTACATTCTTAAGAACAACTCAACATCGTCATCACCGAGGTTATTCCATATTTCAGAAGCACATAAATCAAGTCCTTTGTAGTTCCTACCAACAAATTGTTCAAAATTATTTAAGTACACAGAAAATAGAAGAGGCGACAGGCTTTCTCCTTGTCTTACACCAATATTACATGGGAAAAACACTGAGGTTGAATTACCTACTTTTAAAAAGGATTTAGCATTTTCATGCATATATATAACAGTGATGACCTTACCATTAATGCCAGAAGAAATTAGCTTATACCAAAGAGATGATCTATCCACCAAATCAAATGCTTTTTTGTAATCTACAAAGGCACAATAAATTCGCCTGTGTTTAAACAGGTATAAATCGATGAGAGAATGCAGAACAAATATATATGGTTCAGTGTGCTGTAGCCTTCTCTGAATCCTGCTTGTTCTACATGGTAGCCATATAATCAACCTACACTCCTACATTTATAAACTCGATTAGTATCAATATCATTATGTAAACATGGCCTTACTGATGAGTGAAATAAATCACGAAAATTAGGAATTAATATTTGAAGTAAAATAGACTAAATTACAACAAGCGATATCTCAGCCAATCCCATTACGAGACCCATATCGGTCAATGGTAAGCGCGTACCTGAAGACCACCGCTATCCTGCAACGGGAAAGATGAGCAGTGACTAGCATGGTAATTAATGTAAATAAATATTGCATACACAGTTTATTGTAAAATATGTGCATACAGTTTCGAGATTTATCTAGATTATATTTTGATATGTTACACTGAATAAATCTACATCTAAATATTATCTATTGATGTACAGTATATATGAATTTGTATCTATATATATGCATATATAAACACATCATTTCCTATGCCTGTTGATGCAAAGGGCCTCTGTTAGATTTCACCAGTTGTCTCTATCTTGAGATTTTAATTCAATACTTCTCCATTCGTCATCTCCTATTTCACGCTTTATAATCCTCAGTCAAGTAGGCCTAGGTCCTTCAACTTTAATAGTGCCTTGTGGAGCCCAGGTAAACGTTTGGTGAACTAATCTCTCTTGGGGAGTGCAAAGAGCATGCCCAAACCATCTCCATCTACCCCGCATCTAGATCTCATCCACATTTAAATAAGGGACGCCTAAATCAATGGCGTAGAAAAAAAATTTTCCGTTGGGGGTGGTGGGGGGGGGGGTGCGTTTGGAATGGCACTCTCGCAATTTCTGCGTATCTGTCGTGAATTTCACTTCGACAAAGATATATTAGGTTCTAAGCCCGATGTTAAGGGCGGATAGCAAGACCTTGAAGAGGTAAGACTCCCAAAACCTCCCAGGAATCAACAAAATACAGCTACACTTTAACAATTTTATTGCAAAAATAGTTATTTAAAAAGGGAATAACATAACAAAACATTTACACAGCATACTAAATGAAATCTCTGACTTGAAATAATCTCACGTGCTCGCAAAAAACTAAATCCACGTCGGACTGAAAATAAGAAAAAATGCACACAATTTCAGCAATATGCCTTGGTAGTCCACATACCAAGGCTTTCTAACGTAATTTAATGAATAACACTGATCCCCAATCACAAGGATCAGCTAAATATACAAAGATACAAATCTCACATAACACTTGCAAAAACTATAGGGAAACCGGCCTGGTTACAAAAGGAGTAGAGACATAACAATTGGAGACCACTTACTTGGACTGGGGAGATTAGGCAAAAGAGGACGATCTGAGCTCCGTAGCTCCGACAAAAACTCTGATTTCCCGCGCTTACTAATGGGTCCTTGGCAAGGGGGAGGGAATTCTTACCTTATTTATTTATAAGGGGTTATTTAAGCTTCTTTATTTGCCACAAGACTGAGAAACGGTTAAAGTTTTACTTTAAATACAAGTGGGGGGTTAATGATTCGGCTGAAGGCCATAATTTGCCATAATCCACCAGCTTAGGGAGTTCTTGACTCTAAACATATACATAGGATATTTTCATCGTGGTACAATAAAATGACATTACATTCATGAATCATAAATTACAAATACTCAATTTCTTTAACATCCGCTCCTTCCCTACCAGGTGGTTAATCTTTAGGCTCTAATACTGTCTCGTATTAGACCATAGTCATTCGTCTCAACGCCCGTGAGTTCTTCCAGCCTTCCCTCAATTTAATGTAACGTTTGTGGAGTTAAATGGCGGGACTTTCGAATGATCAGTTCGAAATTCCCGATAGTATCTGACTGCAAATTGCAGCATAAAAAAAATGCAAAATTTTGGACGACTTTCATATGACCAGTTGAAATTTTTACACAACGACTATCAACACCGGTAGGCCTACTTGATTAATTTACCAAAAAACATACTGGCGATGTTGATTCTTTGCTATAAACTCAATCACAATATCTGTTAAGTGAAGGCTATCGCTTTTCTAAGCATACTGTTTTTTTCTTACGATTTAGTCTAGTTATAATTTGTTCGTCGGTTCCAATTTTATCGTTAAATCTTTAACGCTTTTCACATTTTTAATTTTGTTTAATTGATAGTTCACAGAAGACAATTATCTAAGGTTTTAATTGATATTCAGTAATACTGCATTGGTTATAAATAAATCAAGGTTTCTAAAGTGCTTTCGTATTAGCAAAATACAGATACACACACACACACACACACACATATATAACGGATTTTGAGCGAAGCCAAAAATCTATTTTTGGGTGAGATAGCCATGACGTCCTGATGGAAGGTTCCTTCGGTAGCTTCCTTGGGTATATTTAACTACAAGGATATTCCCAGAGAATTAAACCACAGGTTATCACAGAATATCGTATATCAAGAAGGGACGTATGTATTAACGCGCCACATAGCTATCTGCACCCCATATAGAGTTAACACTTCGATATGGAAAGGTGGAGAATAACTGGGGAGCCGTTCCACAGTTACACTCATCCGTGGCTGCTTTTGGTACTCGAAACGTAAACAAACGGGCGCCATTGCTAAATAATGTCACGTCCGTCCTCATCCTGATGCCAGCTCCTTGCTAATCTCCATGATACAGCAGGACAGGGCGGGACCTGAAAGGCTGGACTAGAATAGACGGGAGGGTCCATCAGGAAGTCATGGCTATCTCACCCAAAAATAGATTTTACGCTTCGCTCAAAATCCGTTTTTTGGGCTCAAGCCATGACGTCCTGATGGAAGAGTACCAGAGAATCAATGTATCGTGGAAAATTTCCCCTTTTTTAAAGTAAGTGCCAAGGGCTCCGAATAGAGGTATGTAATGTGACCTCGGTAGAGGTTCCGTGGGGATCCAGCTTCCTGCCCCCCTGGCAATGAATTTTCCAACGATTGAACTAGTGAATTAGTTGGAAAAGGATTTCCCCTGATTGGTCAGTCTCTACTTTGTAGACACGTGATCAGTGGTAACTTCGTTAGCTCCGCGCTAAGTATTGTCATTCAGCGTTGGACACTTCAAGTGTACAGTTACCACTTTACTTATGGAGGACGACATTATGTCACGTAGCGAAGACCAAATGGAACAACAAAACTCGGGCGGTACTGAACTTGTGCTACAACAAGTTTTAGAGCAGCTCAAGCAACAGAAGAGCGAGTTGAACCATTTGCGAGAGGAGGTGAAAGACAGTAACGTTTCTGTTAATCTGAGGTCACCAAGTTGTTGGAGAAAGAACTCACGTGGAAACGTGAAGGTAACAAGCAGCAATATAATTTCAACTGTGACATTGATCAAGACTGTGTTCAGGCTTTGTGGGCTATTACCAACAATAAATTTGATTATGCTACAAATTTGCTAAAGGACTGCTCAGAAAAAAAATAAAAAAACGCAATAAACTTATACGCATTGCCGACACCTCGGAGGCAGGGTGGGATACAGTGAAATTATACGAAACGAATCCAGTCGCTAGTGACAGCGAAGATGAGTCCAGGATTAACAAAGCAGAAATCAGAGCTCTCAAGAAGAGGAAACAGGCAGTTACGAGAAGAGAAGCATCGAAAAAGCGTTCCCAAATTCCTACTGCCGGGCCTCTTATTTATCCTGGTCAGTTTAGTTCATCACAGTCGTGGATGAGTCCAACTTTTGGAACGGGAGACAGTCATAATTTTCCAGGACCATCGGGTAATTTTCGTGCCTTCGGTGGAAGGAAAGGACCGTCGGGGTGCTGTTTCTCCTGTGGGAGCTTCCAGCACTACAGAAAAGACTGTCAACTCAACAAGTTCAACCAGTCGGGCGAGTTCAGCAGCAAACCTCAATAAATTAACAGATGAGTATGATTCTATTTTTAGTAACGGTGTTAATGATAATTTCACTACCGATTACTTTGAATATGAGTCAAGTCGTAAACAAATTATTGTGAAAGGAAGATTAAGAGACAATTTAAGATTTTGGAAAGACATTAGATCTAGTAACTTTATTATAGACATAATAGAAAATGGATACAGGCTACCGTTTTATTTTAAACCACAGTCGGCACAGTTAGATAACAACCTTACTGCAAAGAAAGAACCAATTTTTGTTGAGGAGGCTATTTCGAACTTATTGGATAGGGGATTAGTTGAAAAATGTATAGAGCCGCCATATATTGTAAATCCTTTGACAGTTTCTATTCAAGCCAAGGGAAAAAAGATTGATATTAGATCTCAGGATAGTTAACCAACATTTATGGAAACAATCCATTAAGTATGAAGATCTAAGGTTAGTTTTAGAATATTTAAAGCCAAATTCTTTCACATTTAAGTTTGATATTCATAGCGCCTATCATTTTGTTTCAATTTATCCTCCACATACTGATTACCTGGGCTTTGCATGGCAAAACAAACAGGGTGAAAATTTTTTTTTTTTTTTTAAATTTTTAGTACTACCGTTTGGAATTTCAACTGCACCATATTGTTTTGTTGAATTAACAAGGCCTCTTATCTCCAAATGGAGAGGTGAAGGAAAAAAGGTTATGTTATTTCTAGACGATGGCTTTGGTTGTAATGATACATACGATCTTTGTTTAGAAATGGCTAATTCTATCAAAAATGATCTGATTGCCTCTGGTTTTGTTCCAAATGTTGAGAAATAGTGGGAGCCAGTACAAAAAATTGAGTTTCTAGGGGCATGTTTAGATTCTAAGGACTTTACTATTTCCATACCTAAAAAGAGAATCGATAAAGCTGTGAACACTATGTTAGAGATTGAAAATAGTATGAGACAACATAGGCGAGTTCATGTTAAAAAAGTTGCCAGTTTTGTAGGGCAGGTTATTTCTATGTCAATTGTTGTTGGTAATTTGTGCCAGTTCATGACAAGATATTTGAGCATCGATATTTCTTTAGCACCAAATTGGTCATATTTCATAAAGTTATCTACTCAGAGTTTGGAACTGTTATCGTTTTGGAAGGAATATTTGCCTGAAATCAATTGCAGGCATCTGAATCACAATCCTTCCTACACCAAAATTATTTATACTGATGCACGTACAATAGGTTATTCTGGATATGAAGTGAATACACCAAATGGCATGGTTCATGGGGCTTGGGGCATTGAGGAGGCTGTGAAGTCTTCTACTTGGAGGGAACTTATGGCAGTATTTAAAGTGCTTAAAGCTTTAAGCATCGTTCTTGCTTCGAACAGGGTTAAGTGGTTCACAGACAACTAAGGTGTTTGTAGCATTATTGAAAAAGGATCAATGAAAACAGAATTACAAGATCTTGCTTTCAAAATTCATTCTTTTTGTGTTAAATATTCAATTATTGTAGATATTCAGTGGATTCCCAGGGAAAAGAACCAAATTGCAGATTACCTTTCTAAAATAATAGAAAGAGATGATTGGGGGTTATCTCCCTTTATAATTAATCAAATTATTGAAAAATGGGGTACAATTGATGTTGATTGGTTTGCTTCTCCTCACAATGCCAAGCTACCTGTATTTTATAGTAGATTCTGGAATGAGTTTTGTGCAGGGGTTGATGCATTTAGTGCAAATTGGAATGCAAAATTTGGTCTTTTTGTACCACCTGTTACACTTTTAACTAGAGTACTCTCAAAAATGTTGAAAGAAAATGCAAGAGGAATCATAGTTATTCCTGTATGGAAATCTGCTCCCTTCTGGCCCCTCTTATGGAAGGGCAATAATTTTATTGAGTGTGTTGTGGACTGCATGGATCTGCCCACAAAGAAAGAATATTATGTGACATGTAGAAATGGTGCAAGGATTTTTGGAAATGAGGACCTGTCATTTAGAATGTTAGCATTAAAAATGATATGTTAAATCTGTTTCACCATTGTGAATGGTTAATGCTTTTACAAATAATGTTGTATTTGTTGGCGTGGCTGCCATTATAATTGCTAGACGGAGGAGTTGAGTGGTTTGCCCGTCTTGGCTGACAAGCCATTATAATATGTGATAAGATGGTAGAAGTAAATTGGAAGATTTTCTTTGTATAATATTGTTACATGAAGAAATGTATGCTAACTGTTTGTTTTTCTCTAAATATGCTTTTCCAGTGTTTCTCTGATGATATTGAAGAGTTACCAGAAGTGCTGGCTGAGAAGGTGCCGCTTATCCCGGAACTACTGGTGTCAGCCCGAGCAGATAGTACCACAAAAAGTTATATGAACGCTTTTCAAAGATGGAGGTTTTGGGCATCTAGTAATTCCGTTGGAGAAGAGGACATCTTGCCGGCTAAGCCTTTTATATTTGCATTATATTTGTGTTCACTTGTTCAGAGTGCAAGTACTCCAAGTCCTGTGATTAAAGCATTTTACAGTGTAAAATATGTTCATGATTTATATGGACTGAAATCCCCTACAGAATCTACTCTTGTTAAGAATCTACTGGAGGCAGCCAAAAGAAGGCTTTCTCATTCAGTTGTAAGGAAGGAACCTATTACTTCAAAAATACTCGGTGACATGTATGATAGATTATTTCAAGTTGGAAATGTAAAAAACCAGAGAACTATTTGTGCTTGTCTTTTAGCTTATGCAGGGTTTCTCCGAAGTTCTGAACTGTTAAATATAAAATACTCGGATGTTGTCATAGATTCTTCACATTTATGTATATTCATAGAGTTTAGCAAAACTGATCAATACAGAGACGGTGCCTGGGTTGTAATAGCCAGGGCAGGTACCAGATTGTGTCCAGTAAGTAATCTGGAAAAATATATTTCATGGACAGGTTTGTCTGTTTCTTATTATAATGCTTATATATTTTCTAGAATTGTGTTCGAAAATAATACGTATCATTTAAGAAATATTGGTAAGCATATCTCATATACTACATTAAGAGGGTTGTTTATTGAAGCATTTTCACCACATGTTAAAGATATTTCTAAATATGGTTTTCATTCTTTGCGTGCAGGTGGAGCCACTTCGGCTGCAAATAATGGTATTAAGGATAGGCTATTTAAAAGGCATGGAAGGTGGAAGAGTGATAAGGCCAAAGATGGCTATATCAAAGATTCTCTTAAAGAGAGACTTTTAGTATCACAAACATTGGGTATCTAATTTGATTTCATATGGGATTAAACGGTCAGATACATTATCACTTAGTATTATTATTTTGATCTGGTACTCATTCTAAATTTCCCCGTTCTTTTAGATTCAGCAATGTCCAAGCGCTCCTATTCATATTGATAAATTGTTAATTGAGTATTTGTTTATTTGTTGTCCTAAAGTAGGGACGGTGAGGTCAGGGGAAATGAATTTTCCAACGATTGAACTAGTGAATTAGTTGGAAAAGGATTTCCCCTGATTGGTCAGTCTCTACTTTGTAGACACGTGATCAGTGGTAACTTCGTTAGCTCCGCGCTAAGTATTGTCATTCAGCGTTGGACACTTCAAGTGTACAGTTACCACTTTACTTTTTATTTTAGGAAATTAATTTCCGTTAGAACCATATCAGAAAAATAACAGTAATTTTATGTAAATGTGTCGAGCTTCAACTAGAAACAAATACATTGTATTGTTTAGACATTCGTGGTTTAAGAACAAGATATGTGTAGCATATGTTTCCTTCAGATTGATTGATGTTAAGTTTGTGTTTATTTTGTATATGTAGTGAAATATTGGTGATTGAAATGTACACAGCAATGTCCAAGCGCTCCTACCAAGCGCTCCTATTCATATTAATAAATTGTTAATTGAGTATTTGTTTATTTGTTGTCCTAAAGTAGGGACGGTGAGGTCAGGGGAAGAGAAGTCCCGGCGGATTATACCAAAATCCGAAGTGGTCATCGAAAGGCTACTCACCCTGCGGAGAGTTCGTGCAGGACTCGGAGATAAGACAGAAGGTTAATATTCGGGTAGGAATATTCTCAAGTGTAGACAAGTGATAATTAATCACTATACTCCATGGATTAGAGATCAATCTGGTCTCGAAGACATGACGAAGGTAAGTATTCAAGTAGGAACAATACGCAGCATGGGTGAGTATATAATACAGATAATCTATATTATTCTTCTCATTCCAAAGGAAAGGGGTAATGAAACTATGGTAATCATGTATTTCATAATGGTAATAGGAGCGAAGAGAGACGCACAAGTAATAAAATAGACATTTTATTTTATAAATTGCAGGTTATAGTAATAATAATTGCAATAAAGGGTGTAAAGTTAATTTACAATAATAAGAATAATGTACATAGAAAATAAAAGACTTCAATCTTGAATCTGAAAGAAATTTCACATTTAGAAACACAAGTTCCGGAGGAACGTCAGTCTTTATCAAAGAAAAACACATCATGCCCTAGGGCATGTGGCACTCATGTGAAGTCTATGACATTTCACCTTGAAAGAACAGTCTATTAGAAACACTAAGTGTCCATGAAATCACTATGTATCACACAAGGGTCAACACAGGCACCCTTAGAGTTAAAGTCCCAAGTAACTCGCTGTTCTATGCAGAGTTAAATGGCAGGTTTCATAACACTACCTGCGACTACCTAGAAATGTTTAACTTCATGCACTTGTTTTGCGTAGTGCTTGAAGAAAACACGCAACGATTTCCACCCTGTGAAGCTCTTGAGGCTTTCAAAATCCATACTCTGGAAGAAATTCAGAGAAGACGCGACTTTTCTAGGATCATGACCTGCGGGTGTACTGTCAGGATCCGCTATGCGAATGAAGTAGGTGATTTTCGCTCTTAGTTGTTTCAGTGACAGGTCGCTACCCGATGTTTCTCCTTTGAAGAGTTGACCTCCACCGAAGTCTGAAGTTCTTCGAAGATAGACCTTGAGACTCTCCACTGGACATAGAGAGACATCTTCCTTCAGGGGGCAGATTCTCCAGGGGCCCCATCTCTTGGTGGGTAATTCATTTTTTGCGAGAAACGTCGGATCAGGGAAGAGGGTAAGTTCTCCTGTATCTGCGAACAGGATATGACCCTCGTCTCTTGATAATGCCACTATTTCGCTGACTCGGGCTCCCGAGGCGAGAGCAAAAAGGAAGATAACTTTTTGAGTCAGGTCCTTGAGAGGGCACGAATCGTTGTCCAAGGTAGAGGCAAAATGGAGCACCTTGTCCAGAGACCAGGAGATAGGTTTTGGCGGAGGTGCTGGGCGTAGTCTAGCACATGCCTTTGGTAATTTATTGAAGATATCGCTGGACAGATCAATCTGGAAGGCGTACAGTAGTGGTCTAGTCAAAGCCGATTTGCAGGTAGAAATCTTGTTGGTTGCTAAGCCTTGTCCATGAAGGTGAATGAAGAATGACATGCAAAAATCAATGGTGCTTTCCGTAGGATTTTTTGCTTTGACGAACGAGACCCACTTTCTCCAGGAGGATTTGTATTGCCGTCATGTGGATTCGGTCTTGTATTCCTCGAGGAAGTCTAGACTTTTCTTCGAGATCCCAAACCTTTTCTTTGCGGCTAGGGAGAGAAAATCATGAGATGAAGGTCCCTGACTTTCAGTGATGAAGCGAAGACAGTCGACTTCTGTACTTGCTGGGAGAGAACTGGGCCCGGGAGGGGGATCAGCGTGGGCTGCAGCTCCAGGACCAGGGGGTACCAGTTGCTCCGGGGCCACTTGGGAGCCACTAGGGCCGCTGTCCCTTTGAAGGTTCTCAGTTTGGAGAGGACTTTCAGCAGAAGGTTGGGGGGAGGGAACAGGTATATCCTGGACCATCTGTTCCAGTCCAGTGACATGGCATCCACTGCTTCTGCCTTGGGGTCCTCGTACGGGGCCACATATCGAGGAAGTTGATTGTTGTCGCTCGTTGCGAAGAGATCGATCTAAAGTTCCGGGACTTGGCGAGAGATGAAGGAGAATGATCTTGCGTCTAGAGACCATTCCGACTCTATTGGGTTTGTCCGTGATAGAGCGTCCGCCGTCACGTTGTGGAATCCTTGTAGGTGAACTGCAGACAGGTGCCATTTCTTCTTTTCTGCCAGACGGAAGATTGGAAGAAGTACCTGATTTATCTGGGGTGATCTCGAGCCCTGACGATTGAGACATCTGACTACCACCGAGTTGTCCAGAGTCAGACGGATGTGGATCGAGGGAGGCAGAGAGAGTTTCTTCAGGGTGAGAAGGACCGCCATGGCCTCCAAGATGTTAATGTGAAACATCTTTAATAGGGGAGACCATGTTCCTTGAACCTGTCGTTGGTGGGAGTGACCTCCCCAACCCTCCAGTGAAGCGTCCGTGTGGATGTTGAGCGATGGAGGCGGGTGTTGAAGAGGAATGGACCTTTTCAGGGCCTTTGCTTCCGACCACGGCTTTAAGAGTAACCGAAGTCTGTTTGGGAGCCGTCTCTTGAGGTCTCTTTGAATGATGGATGCAGAACGTCTCCAGACTCCCGCGGCATCCTTTAGCTGTGCGCGAAGCACTGGGTTTGTCACAGAGGCGAACTGTAGAGAGCCTAGAACTTGTTCCTGCTGTCGTCTTGAGATCCGTTTGGATTTCAGCAGTTTTCTGACAGACCCTGCTATTTCCTTCCTTTTCTTCTGCGGGATGGAAAGGCGGTGTGACTGAAGATCCCAATGGATTCCCAACCATTGGAACTTTTGAGCTGGAGAGAGGCGAGATTTCTCGGCGTTTATCTTGAATCCCAGATGTTCTAGGAACTGGGTGACTTTGTTGCAGGATCGTACACAATCTTCGGGCGATGTCGCCCAGACCAGCCAGTTGTGTAGGTAAGCCATCACTTGGACGCCGCGAAGGCGGAGCTGTTGGACGATGGCGTCTGCCAGCTTGGTGAAGATCCGTGGGGCCATGTTGAGCCCGAAGGGCATGGCCCTGAAGGCGTAACTTTTCCTTTGGAGTCGAAATCCTAGGTAGGAGGAAGCGTGATGGTTCATTGGAACGTGCCAGTAGGCATCCGCCAGGTCTATGGAGACCGTGTAGGCCCCTTGAGGCAGGAGGGTCCTTATTTGTTGAAGAGTCAGCATCTTGAACTTGTTGTTCGCAATGAACTTGTTGAGGGGGGATAAGTCTAGAATGACTCTGAGTTTGTCGGAGTCCTTCTTGGGGACGCAATATAGTCTCCCTTGGAACCTGGTTGACTTTACCCTCCTGATCACCTTCTTGTTCAAGAGTTCCAAGACGTACTCTCCCAGGAGGGGGGTTGACTGTTGGAAGAATTGCTGGAAGGCTGGGGGTTGTTGTGTCCAGCTCCAGCCTAGTCCCTTCTTGACGATGCTGTGTGCCCAGGGATCGAAGGTCCAACGATCCTGGAATTGGCAGAGTCTTCCTCCCACCGGGAGCACTTCATTGCTTCTGGTTTCCCGAGGGTTTGCCACCTCGGCTGCTAGCTCCCCTTCCTCCTCTGCCTCTGGAGGGGCGGCGAGACGAATCTCTGCCGGAACCTCTGTTTGAGCCTCCACCTCTGGGACGAAAGGTAGTGGTGTGCTGCTCAAATGCAGGGGTGAAGACCGGTGACTGCGATACCACCGGTTGGGTGACCAGCTGAAAGGTCTGTTGTGGCTGAGCTGCCACTTGGGGAGTAGCAGAACCCGGAAACTGCCGTCTCTGTTGACGTTGCTGGGGTTTGGGCTTTTGAGGTTTCCTCTTAGGTTGACGGCCATCGTCCTGAGAGGATTTCCTTTTCTTCGACATGCCCCACTTATGGAGAAGGTTCCTGTTCTCCGTGGCGGCTTTGTCAGCGATCTCTTTCACCAAGGAGGATGGAAAGAGGTATTTACCCCAGATATTGGAGGAAATCAGCCTCCGGGGTTCGTGTTTCACCGTCGCGTTCGCGAAAACGAATTCATGACAGGCTCTGCGAGCCCTAGTGAAGCTGTACAGGTCCTTCATTACCGTTGCCAAATGCGTTTTGGCTAGGACCATGTAGAAGTCCGGGATTATAGTGTCTCCGGCCATGACTTCAAGCTGTACCTGGAGGGACAGCGATGCGGCAAGCCTCTCCTTCGTATCTTGTTCCCTACGAAGGATGTGATCATTGAGCTTCGGGAGGTCCTCATTAAACTGACGACCGGCAACGTCAGGCTCTAACTTCCCCACTGTGAATGTTGACTGGACGTCTTTCCAGTGTCTATCATCAGGGGGAACAGTAAGGGAGAAGGGTCTGCACTCCTCCAGTACAGGGCAAGGTTTCCCTTCTTCCACTGCTTTCAATACTGAAGTGAAGGTCTTTTCTATAAAGGGGAAGGTTACATTGTTCGGAGCAACAAAGGTTGGGTGCTTTTTGCTAAGCGCCGGCATCTTGGAATTGGTGAAGCCCCTACTCTTCATCGTATTGGCTAGCATAGCCTGGGCCTTCGTGAGATCGAACACAATTACCTCCTTTGGTTCGGTCTCTTCTTTAGAGGCGGATTCAGACCTGAGCCGGACGTAACAGTCCGGATAAGCCTCGAAATTCGGGAAGAATTCCACTTCTTCCAACACGATCGAGCCGACCTTCTCACTGATGAAGATCTTGCCAGTGGTGATCGGCATGTGCTTGGCATACCTCCATGGGTTAGTATCCGAGCAAGTGGGGAGGTCCTTAACCGAAATCCGTTTCGGTTGTTTAAAACTTCCTATGTTAGACCTGAATAGCTCGTGGGTCTCGCGAAGTTTTTTATCCATGAGGGCTTCAAGCATCTTGAAGACCTCCTGAGTACCTGATGGGAGAGGATCCGGGGTGGCAGAAGTCGAAGGAACGGATTCCTTGGTCGGTGTAGGAGTCGGTGCGGGGGTAGGAGTGGGAGCGACCTCATGCTCCGAATCAGGGTATTCCACCTGATCTTCCTCATAGTCGAGCTCCTCGCCCATGAGATTCCTCTCTGTTCCTTCCGAAACTTCCGACATACGTTCTGCGTTGTCAGAATCTAGACGGCACTCATGCATGGACTGGGCCATGACAATATCAGGTTCCACCACTATCTGGACGGTCGGAATCTTATCACTGGGCACCACTGAGTCTTTTGATGCCTTCGGAAACAGCAAGGCCCTCAAATCTTCGGTGGCGAGATACGGTCCGGTGGCGTTCTTCTGGAAGCCACGCACCCACTTGCGTAGCTTCTCCCGAGCGTTGTCCCTTGCCTCCGCTGAAGGAGGATCGTCGAACGCTTCGACCAGACGACTCTTGCAGACTGTACAGTGCTGCGGGTCCCAGAATTTCAGGTCGCCTTTCTTGGCGGCGCAGGGGGCGTGGGTCCGACACGCCTTGTGCCCGTAGAAGTCCGGGCGTTTCACTCCGCAGAAGTTGCTTTCGCACTTCATATACTCCTCCTGTAAAAGAAAGAGATCATGAGTACATGGAAGGCATAAGAATGACTTACATTACTCTAAGATTAAGATTAAGTAATCAAAATTTTATTTAACATTAAATAATTCATAAGTATTATAATGTTTGAGGGTAAAGAGTGGGAAAGGAAGTAGATAGACACATACTTGTGAATCCCGCCCAGTCGGTTACCGTAACCTTATCATTAGGCAATTTCTTTTGTGGCCGAAGGACACAAAACGGAAATCCATGTGGATAAACCGTGGTGGGTAGAAGCTAAGCCTCTAACAGAAATTGCCTGCGAGGTGTATCAGGGACTGAGACCACTCAGTTCCCTGGGGTAGAAGGGTAATAGGAGACCCCGTTTTAGATATAGGCTCCGGCAATCGGCTGTGCTAAGACACACAGAGTATGCTGGAATATTGTAATGTGCAAGAAGACAGCACAGCCACAAATTTAGATGGTAAGACAATACGTATATATAGAAGTGGCTAAGCCATCTGGCTGCAGTGTGAGGACTGTCGGCATGTTGTCGGCAGGTATGAGAAGGGGTGCATGTCCCTTGGCGTCTCCGGAGGGTGCCGGCAGGCCGACGGCATGCCGGAGGCCGATCCAGCAGGGTGGAAGGCATCAAGACAGACACATTGAGTATCTAAGCATAATACCATCTTGGCGACCGCCAGCACAGCGGCGGTCCTCCGGCGGGAGGCGGCGGCTCCGGCAGCCGAAGGCTGACGGCTTGGTGAGCTTGGATCAGTTCATAAGATAATTATGTATATGGCAGTATACCCAGACCACCGGCAATCAATGCCGGAACGCCGGTGGCCGGCCCCGAAGGTCGGCCAGCTGAAACTAGGTAATGGGAGGGGTTGGACATCGGCTGTATGCCGGCGATAGGCGGCAGTCTCCGGCACACGGAATGCTGGCGACTTAGAGGAGGGGGGGGGGGAATCTTATGAAAGAGTGTCACCAGAGGTAAGGCAGTATCGCCGGCAGTAGAGGCGGCAAGGGACCGGCACCATGATAGAAGGAGAGACAGGTAAGGGGGGATTGGAGGGGTAAGACCACATACCCCTCCGGCATCCCTCCAGAGAGAATGCACTCATGAAAGGAGTAGGTACTCCTAGCATCCAATGGCAGGGGGCCGGCAGTCGGTCGGGTGCCTGGGGTAACCCAAGGGAGGGTTAGAGCACACTCAAGAGGGGGAACCCCCTGCTGGACAAACCGCTGTCAGTGGCTACCCCCATTGAACGCTATGAAGGGTATGTGTACCAGAGCGGCCAGCTCAGCAGGAGAGCAAGATAGCCCTATCACTCCACCCAAGGGCGGAGTTGTAGGACTAGGGACGGATGCGTATAGGCAAGCCTACACCAAAGGGATAGGTGGGGAGGGAGAAGAAGAGGGGGTCTCTCATAGAGGAGGCTCTGTACAAGAACGGCCACCAAGGATAGGGAGAACGCTCTCTAGCCTAGGATAGGTAACCAGAATGAGATTGGTACAAGGGTACCGTCTCAAACTATAAAAGTACAGAACTAGCCCACCCCAAAGCCTAACCTAGATAAGGAGTGTTAATTCCCAGGCTAGGTAGGCTGAAAGACACATCGCAAGTTGCAGGAAGGGATGAGTAACCCAACCGGATGGAACTGTGGAAGGGCAGAGCCGTTCCTCTTTCTCGGTCGCAACCCTAAGGGGGGATCGTTTGCTTAGGGTAGACAGAGAAGCGATAAATACTCTGATTGTGGACAAGATATCCCTCTATAGAAGGGGAAGCATGGCCACACAGAGGGAATGCCCGCAGGCAGGTGATTGAGGGAGCATATAGGGGTTCCTACATTTAGGTTAGGTTAGAAAGGAACGCAATCAAACCGATCCCCTATATGGTCCCTGAAGGCGAAAACACTTACATCACAGTTAACAGTATGATAAATAATGCCACAATTTTCATAACTTAACCTAGGATCACTGGAATATATCATGCATGAACACAAGTGCTAGGCTATGTAGCCTAGGGGCTAAGCTAGCGATCTAGTATGGGGTCGAACGACGACCGAGTAGTAGAGCGTTAAAACACGATATACGTAGTTCCTAGCTATGAAGACTAAATAACTAACAATATCAATTAGTTAAGAGGCCGGATAAAGCTGTTCTGGCTAGCTAAATAAGGCATGCAAAAGAACAGCGACGCCATAGAATGGCGCGTCTGGTAGAGGCACAGCTCTGCCACAAAACACAATATTTTACGAAAAGTAGAAGTTACTTTACGGCTAGAGCTTATTTAAACAATACTGAACCTGGTACTCAACTTTCCAGAAGAAGGCGAGGCTGAAGGTAAAGACATAATGGCGATGTAAGTCGATGAAAATTGCACAAGGGGAAATCCGTCTAGAGCAAGGCGCTACAAGCAGAAGGATGAGGACGGACGTGACGTCATTTAGCAATGGCGCCCGTTTGTTTACGTTTCGAGTACCAAAAGCAGCCACGGATGAGTGTAACTGTGGAACGGCTCCCCAGTTATTCTCTACCTTTCCATATCGAAGTGTTAACTCTATATGGGGTGCAGATAGCTATGTGGCGCGTTAATACATACGTCCCCTGTTGATATACGATATCCTAGAGGGAAACCTTTAGGATACTCGCACCAAAAGTTAGAATTCTGTGATAACCTGTGGTTTAATTCTCTGGGAATATCCTTGTAGTTAAATATACCCAAGGAAGCTACCGAAGGAACCTTCCATCAGGACGTCATGGCTTGAGCCCAAATATATATATATATATATATATATATATATATATATATATATATATATATATATATATATATATATATATATATATATATATATATATATATATATATATATTACCTAGGCATGTTACTCATCGTCTATAATGAATAGGCAATGTCTTGGTGGCGTTTAAAACAGGAAGATAGCTTTTCTCCGGACGAACTGTCCTGCAGATAGTTTTCAGAATAAAATCTAATTTCTGGTGGAGCGTGTAAGCTTCATGAATTAGTCTGCTTGGAATATGACACGACTTTCGTCGAGAACTACAGTGAATCCTCGCTGCTTCGCTGTTCGACCATCGCGGATTCACCACTTCGCGGGTTTTTTTCATAACCCATATATAACGGATTTTGAGCGAAGCGAAAAATCTATTTTTGGGTGAGATAGCCATGGCGTCCTGATGGAAGGTTCCTTTTTGGTAGCTTCCTTGGGTAAATAACTACTAAGATATTCCCAGAGAATTTAACCACAGGTTATCACAGAATTCTAACTTCTGGAGCGAGTATCCTAAAGGTTTCCCTTTAAGACATCGTATATCAACAGGGGACGCATGTATTAACGCGCCACATAGCTATCTACACCCCGAACAGAGTTAATGCTTCGGTGTGTAAGGGCTGAGAATAGCTGGGAGCCGTTCCATAGCTAATCTCATTCGTGGCTACTACTGATACTCGAGACGTAAACAAACGGGCGCCATTGCTTAAATGACGTCACATCCGTCTTCATCCTGAAGCCAGTTGCTTGCCCATCACCATGATACAGCAGAGCAGGGTGGGACCTAAAAACTGGACGAAGTAGCAGGGAGGGTCCATCAGGACGCCATGGCTATCTCACCCAAAAATAGATTTTTCGCTTCGCTCAAAATCCGTTTTTTGGGCTCAAGCCATGGCGTCCTGATGGAAGAATACCAGAGAATCAATGTATCGTGGTAGATTTTCCCCTATTAGTAAGTGCCAAGGCATTGACAGAATAGCATAGTAATCTTGGTAAAGAACCGTAGGGAAGAATCATCCTGCCCCCCTTGGCAGTGAAGTTCCCACGGGCCATGCCGACGTCAACATGGTATTGAAGGGCTATTCACCCTGATAGAAGAACTTGAAGAACTTGGAGACGAAGCCGAATGTTTGGCATTCGTATAGGAACATTCTGAAAAGCAGACCAGTGGTGGTTGGGCACTGTGTGCTGAGAAGGGTGATTCATCTCCAGGGTATGAAGAGTAAGTATTCGTATTGGAACATTACATAATCAGAGTGAATATAAATTAAGAGTTAGTATCTTAATTTCTCCATAACCATAAGGAAAAAAGGGGATAATAAAACTATGACAGGCATGTATTTCATAGTAAGTAGGAGCTGATTGAGACGCACAGGTAATAAAATAGAAATTTTATTTCACAAATGCAGAAATTAAATGAATTGCAGCAATAAGTAAAGTTCATTTACAGTAATTATAATGTACATAGTAATAAAGACTTGCTCTTGAATCTGAAAAGGAATTTCAAGTTTATTAGTAGGCACTCGTTCTCGAGGAACGTAAGTCTTTGATTAAAAACACATCATGCTCAGGGCATGCGGCACTTGTGTGACAACTATGACATTTCACCTGGGATAAGAACAGTTATAAAAGCACTAAGTGTTTTCGACATCACTATGTATCGCTCGAGGGTCAACATAGGCACCCGAAGAGTTAGAGTCCCAAGTAACTCACTGTTCTATGCAGAGTTAGGTGCAGGTTTCATAACACTACCTGCGGCTACCACAAAATGTTTGACTTCGTGCACTTGTTTCACATAATGTTTAAAGAAAACGCGCGAGGACTTCCAGCCTGTGAAGTTTTTAAGGCTTTCAAAGTCCATACTCTGAAAGAAATTCAGAGATGATGCAACTTTCCTAGGATCATGACCGGCGGGTGTACTGTCAGGATCCGCTCTGCGAATGAAGTAGGTGATTTTCGCTCTTAATTGTTTCAGTGACAGGTCGCTGCCCGATGTTTCTCCTTTGAAGAGTTGGCCTCCACCAAAGTTCGAAGTTCTGCGAAGATAGACCTTGAGGCTCTCTACTGGGCATAAAGAGACATCTTCCTTCAGGGGGCATATTCTCCAGGGGCCCCATCTTTTGGTGGGTAATTCATTTTTGGCGAGAAACGTCGGATCAGGGGAGAGGGTAACGTCTCCTGTATCGGTAAACAGGATGTGTCCTTCCTCTCTTGATAATGCCACTATTTCGCTGACTCGAGCTCCCGAAGCAAGAGCAAAGAGAAATATAACTTTCTGAGTCAGATCCTTGAGAGGGCATGAATCATTATCCAAGTTGGAGGCGAAATGGAGCACCTTGTCTAATGACCAGGAGATCGGTTTCGGTGGGGGTGCTGGGCGTAGGCGAGCACATGCTTTCGGTAGTTTGTTGAAGATGTCGCTGGACAGATCAATTTGGAAGGCATATAGAATTGGTCTGGTCAAGGCCGATTTGCAGGTTGAAATCGTATTGGCTGCTAATCCCTGTCCATGAAGGTGAATAAAGAAGGACATGCAGAAATCAATTGTGATTTCTTTAGGATTTTTTGTCTTGACGAAGGAGACCCATTTCCTCCAGGATGATTCTTATTGCCGTCTTGTGGATTCGGTCTTGTATTCCTCTAGGAAGTCCAGACTTTTCTTCGAGATCCCAAACCTCTTCTTTGCGGCTAGGGAGAGAAAATCATGAGATGAAGGTCCTTGATTTTCGATGATGAAGCGAAGACAGTCGACTTCTGTACTTGTTGGGAGAGAACTGGGCCCGGGAGAGGGATCAGCTTGGGCTGCAGCTCCAGGACCAGGGGGTACCAGTTGCTCCGGGGCCACTTGGGAGCCACTAGGGCCGCTGTCCCTTTGAAGGTTCTCAGTTTGGAGAGGACTTTCAGCAGAAGGTTGGTGGGAGGGAACAGGTAGATCTTGGACCATCTGTTCCAGTCCAGTGACATGGCATCCGCTGCTTCTGCCTTGGGGTCCTCGTACGGGGCCACATACCGAGGAAGTTGATTGTTGTCGCTCGTTGCGAAGAGATCTATCTGAAGTTCTGGGACTTGGTGAGAGATGAAGGAGAACGATCTTGCGTCTAGAGACCATTCCGACTCTATCGGGTTTGTTCGAGATAGAGCATCCGCTGTCA
Source organism: Palaemon carinicauda (assembly GCF_036898095.1). Taxonomy (NCBI): domain Eukaryota; kingdom Metazoa; phylum Arthropoda; class Malacostraca; order Decapoda; family Palaemonidae; genus Palaemon; species Palaemon carinicauda. The sequence goes on along the minus strand of NC_090732.1, from coordinate 81,768,071 downwards.
CGTTGCGGAATCCTTGTAGGTGAACTGCAGACAGGTGCCACTTCTTCTTCTCTGCCAGACGGAAGATTGGGAGAAGCACCTGATTTATCTGGGGCGATCTTGAGCCTTGGCGATTGAGACAACGAACTACCACCGAGTTGTCTAGGGTTAGACGAATGTGGATCGAGGGAGGCGGGGATAATTTCTTCAGAGTTAGAAGGACCGCCATGGCCTCCAAGATGTTTATGTGGAACGTCTTGAACAGGGGAGACCAGGTGCCTTGAGCCTGTTTTTGGTGGGAGTGACCTCCCCAACCCTCCAGCGAAGCGTCCGTGTGGATGTTGAGTGATGGAGGAGGGTGTTGAAGAGGAATGGACCTTTTCAGGGCCTTTGCTTCCGACCACGGCTTGAGGAGAAGTCGAAGTCTGTTTGGGAGCCGTCTCTTGAGGTCTCTTCGAGCGATGGATGCAGAACGTCTCCAGACTCCCGCGGCATCCTTTAGCTGTGCACGAAGCACTGGGTTTGTTACTGAGGCGAACTGTAGAGAGCCTAGAACTCGTTCCTGCTGGCGTCTTGAAATTCGTTTGGATTTCAGTAGTCGCTTGACAGACCCTGCTATTTCCTTCCTTTTCTTCTGGGGGATGGAAAGGCGGTGTGACTGAAGGTTCCATTGGATTCCTAACCACTGGAACTTCTGAGCTGGAGAGAGGCGAGATTTCTTCTCGTTGATCTTGAATCCCAGGTGTTCTAGGTACTGGGTGACTTTGTTGCAAGATTTTACACAATCTTCGGGCGATGGAGCCCAGACTAGCCAGTCGTTGAGGTAGGCCATCACCTGGACGTTTCGGAGGCGGAGCTGTTGTACTATGGCGTCCGCCAGCTTTGTGAAGATCCGAGGGGCCACATTGAGGCCGAAGGGCATGGCCCGGAAGGCGTAGCTTTTCCTTTGGAGTCGAAATCCTAGGTAGGAGGAAGCGTGATGGTTCATTGGAACGTGCCAGTAGGCATCCGCCAGGTCTATGGAGACCGTGTAGGAACCTCGAGGCAGAAGGGTCCTTATTTGTTGAAGAGTCAGCATCTTGAACTTGTCGTTCGCTATGAACTTGTTGAGGGGGGATAAGTCCAGAATGACTCTGAGTTTGTCGGAGTCTTTCTTGGGGACACAAAACAGTCTTCCTTGGAACCTGGTGGACTTTACCCTCCTTATCACCTTCTTGTTCAAGAGATCTAGGACATATTCTTCCAGAAGGGGGGTTGATTGTTGGAAGAACTGCTGGAATGTTGGGGGTGGTTGAGTCCAACTCCAGCCTAGACCCTTCTTGACGATGCTGTGTGCCCAGGGATCGAAGGTCCAACGATCCTGGAATTGGCGGATTCTTCCTCCCACCGGAAGCACTTCATTGCTTCTGGTGTCCCGAGGGCTTGCTGCCTTGGCCGCTAGCTCCCTTTCCTCCTCTGCCTCTGGAGGGACGGCGAGACGCGTCTCTGCCTGCACCTCTGTTTGAGCCTCTACCTTTGGGACGAAAGGTAGTTGTCTGTTGCTCGAAAGCAGGGGTGAAGACCGGTGACTGTGACAACACCGGTTGGGTGACCAATTGAAAGGTCTGTTGTGGCTGAGCTGCCACTTGGGAGGTAGCGGGTCCCGGAAACTGACGTCTTGGTTGACGTTGCTGGGGTTTCTGTTTTGAGGACTTCCTCTTAGGTTGAGGTCCGTCGTCCTGAGAGGGTTTCCTCTTCCTTGACATGCCCCACTTGTGGAGAAGGTTCCTATTCTCCGTGGCGGCTTTGTCGGTGATTTCCTTCACAAGGTCAGAAGGAAAGAGGTGTTTGCCCCAGATGTTGGAGGAAATCAGTCTCCGGGGTTCGTGTTTCACAGTGGCACCTGCAAACACGAATTCACGACAGGCTCTCCGAGCCTTTATGAAGTGGTACAAGTCCTTCATCACGGTTGTCATGTGGGATTTGGAAAGTACCATGTAGTGGTCTGGTACTCTGGTGTCACAGGCCATAATTTCAAGTTGGACTTGGTGAGACATGGATGCTGCGAGCCTCTCCTTCGTATCTTGTTCCCGACGAAGGAGGTGATCGTTGAGCTTAGGGAGGTCTTCGTTAAACTGACGTCCGGCGACGTCAGGATCTAGCTTTCCCACGACGAACGTATGCTGGATGTCCTTCCAGTGTCGAGCGTCAGGGGGAGTGACTATGGAGAAGGGTCTGCACTCCTCCAGTGCAGGGCAGGCTTTCCCCTCTTCCACAGCTTTAAGGCACGCAGTGAAGGCCTTTTCCAAGAATGGAAGTACCGCATTTTCAGGTGCGACATAAGTAGGGTGCTTCTTGCTCAGGGCCGGAAGCTTAGAGCAGGTAAAACCCCTACTCTTGAACGTGTTGGCTAGCATAGCCTGGGCCTTCGCGAGATCGAACACTATCTCTTCCTTCGGTTCGGTCTCTTCTTTAGAGGCAGGTTCAGAACGAAGTCGGACGTAACAGTCCGGGTAGGCCTCGAAGTTTGGGAAGAACTCCACGTCTTCCAAAGGGACCGTGCCGATCTTGTCGCTGACAAAGATTCTGCCGGTCGCGATAACCATATGCTCAGCATACCTCCATGGGTTGGCATGTGAGCAAGCGGGGAGATCCTTAACCGAAATCCTCTTCGGTTTTCTGGATCCCATCATGGACCTGATGAACTCCTGATTCTCCTTTAACCTGTCGTCCATGACGGCTCTAATCAACCGGATCATTTCTTGAGTGGATGAAGAGGGATCCGGGGTCGTGGAGGTAGACGGGATAGATACTTCCGTCGGTGTAGGAGTAGGAGCGGAGATGGAAGGAGGAGCGACTTCTTGCTCCGACTCGGCGTATTCCACCTGGTCTTCGTCATCTTCAGCTCCTTGAGCCATAAGGGTCTTCTCCGTGTCTTCCGAGACATCCGACATATGTTCGTCATCTTCGGAATCCAGGCGGCACTCGTGCATGGACTGGGCCATGACAACATCAGGTTCCACTGTAATTTGGACAGTGGGGATCACATCCTTGGGTACCACTGAATCAAGGGAGGCCTTAGGGAACAGGAGTGACCTCATTTCTTCAGTGGCCAGGTACGGTCCGGTGGCATTCTTCTGGAAGCCACGCACCCACTTGCGTAGCTTCTCCCGAGAAGTGTCCCTGACCTCCGCTGAGGGAGGGTTATGGAAGGCATCAACTAGTTGAGCCTGGCAGACCGTACAATTCAGTGGGTCCCAGAATTTCAGATCCCCTTTCTTGTTAGCACAAGGGGCGTGAGTCCTGCAAGCCGTATGCCCGTAGAAGTGCGGGCGTTTCACAGCGCAGAAGTCGAAGTCACACTTCATCTGCTCCTCCTGTGGAAGAAAGAGAAAATGAGTATGGGGGGAGTCATAAGAGTGGTTCTTAAGCTAAGTTAAGATTAATCATTAATTTTAACTTAAAGAAAGGGTGTGATGCATAGAGATTGAAGTAGTAAAGAAAACATACTCCATGCATCCCGCCCGGCTGGCTACCGCAAGCTTTATCCCTGGATAATCCGAGATAGCCGAAGGCACAGGATAGTATTCCTTAAAATTCCACAGGGCAATGGAATTCCATGGAAAAACCAAGGATAAGTTTGGGACCGAGATCACTCAGTCCCAGATTAGGGGGGGCTAACAGGTCCCTTAGGGTAACTGCTTCCGGCAACCAGCCGCGCTAAGATGCACGCAGCATGCTGGAATTTTGAAGAATGCAAAGAGACAGCATGATTACTAATAGAACAGTACCAAGGCACTGATCTAGTGTAAACAGGCCATCTGTTTGCAGTGTAGGGCTATCAGTATACAAGTGATAGCTAGTAGAAGGGGGTGCAAGTAGTCTTGACGCCTCCGGGAGGTTCCGGCAGACCTCCGGCACGCTGGAGGCCGCTCCAGCAGAGTTTCTGGCATTAGAACAGACAAAATGTAAGTCAAGAGTAATACCAGGGTGGCGGCCGCCGGCACAACGGCGGCACGCCGGCAGAGGAGCGGCGGCTCCGGCAGTCGGAGGATGCCGGATTGGTGACTGGGACAAGGATGGTTATAGCTGAACACGGTTGTCGGCAGTGGATGTCGGCACTCCGGTGGCCGACCGGCAGGCGAATGGCGAAGCTAGGAGGAAGGAGGAGAGCCATCGGCGGGAGCCGGCGGCGGTCGACAGTCCCCCGGCAAGCGGGGGGCTGGCGGCATGAGGGTAGGGGAGAGTCACCAAGGTAGGAGGCGGGTATCGCCGACAGTGGAGGCGGCAAGGGACCGGCACCCGGATAGTGAGAGAGACAGGGGGAGGGATGTAAGAAGTCCAGTCATGGACTCCCAGACATCCCCCCCTGAGAGGGTGTACCCATGATAGAGGCAGGCTCTATCACCCAGGAGCAGGGGTCACAGAGGACCGGGAGCTAGGGTAGCCCAAGGGAGGGCTAGGGGACACCCAAAGAGGGGGGAGACCTCCACATGCAGAACACATCCAGTGGCTAACCCCATAGGACACTATGAAGGGTATATGTACCAGAGCGGACTGCACATGGAAGCTCAAGGTAGCCCTATCACTCCACCCTAAGGAGGAGTTGTAGGACAGGGGACAGATGGGTATAGACTAACCTAAGTGTAGGCTAGGTTATACAAGAGATAGGTGGGGAGGGGAGAAGAGAAGAGTCTTCCAAGGAAGGGGTTCTGTACCAGAGCGGCCACTAGGGAAAGGGAGGACACTCCCTAACCTAAGATAAGGCAGCCAGGCTGAAACGGTGCATGGGTACAGTTTCAGCAGGGGACAGAGTAACCTTCCAAAACCTAACCTAGAGCAGGGCTAAGAGCCCTGAACTAGGAAAGATAGAAGACATATCGCTATCGCAGGACAGTCATAGACTATTCCCAGCCATAGAGGAAGGGCTAGCCTTTCCTCACTCTCGGACGCAACCCTAAGGGGGGTTCATTCCCTTAGGGAGGACTGAGAGGCGATAAATACTCCATTAGACACTTGATCCCTCTACTTAGAAAGGGAATCAAGGCTAAACAGAGGGAATGCCAAGGCAGGGGATGAAGGAAGCATATAGGGGTCCTACAAGTAGGTTAGGTTAGGAAGGGACACTAACTAACCTATCCCCTATATGGTCCCTGAAGGCGAAAAAACACTTGCATCACGGTCGAAAGTATTGTAAAATAATGCCACTATCTTCATAACTTAGCCTAGGATCACTAATAAAATCATGCATGAACACTTATATATAGGCGCTCTGGCCTGGGGGCTATAGTAGCCGACTGGTAGGAGGTCAATCGATGACCGATAAAAAGCGTCGAAACACGATATAAAAGTTCCTAGCTATGAAGACTAAATAAACTAATGTAATCGATTAGTAAATAAGGCCGGAAGCGTTGTTGTGGCTAACTAAATAAGGCATGCATAACAACAACGACGCCATAAAATGGCGGGTCCGGTAGAGGCACAGCTCTGCCACAAAACAGCAATTATCTCGGAAAGTAATATTTACTTTACGGTCAGAGCTTAACTAAACAATACTGGAACCTTGTACTCAACTTTCCAGAAGAAGGCGAGGCTGAAGGTAGCGACATTACGTAGATGCAAAGCGATAAGTAAAGCACAGGGAAAATCCGTCTAAGTAGGGCGAGCTACTGAACAAAGGATGAAGACGGACGTGACGTCATTTAAGCAATGGCGCCCGTTTGTTTACGTCTCGAGTATCAGTAGTAGCCACGAATGAGATTAGCTATGGAACGGCTCCCAGCTATTCTCAGCCCTTACACACCGAAGCATTAACTCTGTTCGGGGTGTAGATAGCTATGTGGCGCGTTAATACATGCGTCCCCTGTTGATATACGATGTCTTAAAGGGAAACCTTTAGGATACTCGCTCCAGAAGTTAGAATTCTGTGATAACCTGTGGTTAAATTCTCTGGGAATATCTTAGTAGTTATTTACCCAAGGAAGCTACCAAAAAGGAACCTTCCATCAGGACGCCATGGCTTGAGCCCAAAAATATACCGCGATATCTGAAGACCCCAAATACGATATTTCGTTACCTGTAATTCCATTAATACTGTAATTAGTAATATCTGCTCTTACTGATTGTTCATTGCATTACATATGACATAATTCAGCACAGAAAGAAATAAAACACGAAAAGAGAATGTGATCATACGATAATTCAGTACTGTATACAGTACGTAGTAAAATTAAATCGAACATGAAACGCAAATCAGATGCAGTCATACCATATTAGAATGGTGTAAGGCTGCTGATGGCTACTAGTGTACTACAAATGTAATGGATGTGCTTCTTTTCCATGAATCTTTTGTATGTATACGTACGTAGTACTGATCCAATAATATTCTTTGTTCAAAAAATCATATTTCGAATAAGCGTACGAGAGAGAGAGAGAGAGAGAGAGAGAGAGAGAGAGAGAGAGAGAGAGAGAGAGAGAGAGAGAGACACATCCTACAACAAAAGCGTAAAATAGCGTACGTAAAGCTGTATTATTATTATTGTTATTATTATTAATATTATTGTTGTTGTTATTAAAATTATTATTGTTATTATTATTATTATTATCATTATTATTATTATTATTATTATTATTATTATTATTATTACAGTATCATTATTTATTATTATTATTATTATTATTATTATTATTATTATTATTATTATTATTATTACTGTACAGTATACTGTACACAGGGTTTCTTGTACTTTGAATTGGTAACCTACGTAGCATATAAGACGGGTTGTAATTGGTTCAAGCGCTGATAGATGACGAATCAGAACTCAAGTTTTGTTATCTAGCCTGTGATTGGTGTTTTGCCCGCATCTCCAACTTCCAGCATCTATGTTTTCGCGGCCACTTTGTCTCCCGCCGTATCGCTGTTTAGACATTAAGTTATTGTGAACTTTAATCTGTGCTGTGCGTGACTGTTTTAAGTTGAACTTTTTGTTGAACTTTCTGTTAAACCCTACTGTACAATGCCTCCCAAGCGTTCTGCTTCTACCAAGGCTGGTAGTGAGCCTAAACACCACCGAAAGATGATGACGATTGCTGAGAAGGTGACGCTTCTCGATATGTTAAAAGACGGTAGAAGTTACGCGGCCACAGACCTCGAAGACCTGACGAAATCGGCCAGTGAAGAAGACAGTGAAACACAGGAAGAGATCCAAGAAAATGTCGAAGAAACGGGCTTAACATTAGAACGGCTTGCCAAGCTCTGCAAGCTTGCTTAGGAGGTGAAAGAAATATCGCAAGAGTGGGACGAGGATATGGTTCGTTCTATACAATTCTGCAACAAGATCGATGAACACATGACTCCCTACAGGATGCTCTTGTGAAAAAAGAAGCAGCGGCAGCAACTTCCGATCACAATGCCCTCGGAAGAAATTGAAGAAGTGTCTCAGGAAGAAGTTGAAGAGGTGTCCCAGGAAAAGACACCTCCGTCTGAAGAGACGTAAAATACTGTACTATCATTGGCTGCACAGTAGAAGACATCATCATCATTTCTACTGTGCAGCAAATTCATCGCCATCATCATTCAAGTTTTTCTTGAACTTCTTTTGTGGTGAGTACAGTAACAATCTTTATTTTTTACTTTAATATTATAACATTTTAATATTTGTGCCTGTTTTAGTTTAGTACTGTATGCATTAAGTTAAAGGGAAGGTTTTAAAAGTCTGAAGAGTATACATGTTGTAACCTATCATATTTTTTTTTGTTTGAAATTTACATTTACGTACGTAAAACAATCTCTCTCTCTCTCTCTCTCTCTCTCTCTCTCTCTCTCTCTCTCTCTCTCTCTCTCTCTCTCTCGTAAATTGTTTTCCTGCTTTGCTACGTACAGTATGTACTGTATGATTTTATATAGATACGGTAAATAATATTTGTAATAACATATTTTCTAAAAGCTTTTACTGTAAATATCATTATTTATCACTTTCATCATGCGCATTAAATGCCTTCTTTGTTTACTGAGCGTGGTTGTTTACTGAGCGTACTTTATGACGCCGTCGTTTCAGGCGGCGTCATAAAGAAATACATTTCATTTGGAAGTCCTAAGAAAAATTAAGTAAAACATTGGTAATAACAAAATCAACATACTGTATAATCAATATAATCGATGCAAAAACTAACCTATACACAGATGTGTACAGTACACTAAATGCGTTTGTTTCTTCATTATGATCAGAGAAACGTAAACAAAACATTGGTTGCCATTTTTTATCGTGCTTTTTGGCGTGTTTAGGAAACGCATGATATAAAATCGCCTTTAATATTTGTGCCTGTTTTAGTTTAGGGTACTGTAGTACATGCATTAAGTGATCTGTACATTAAAGGGTAGTTTGTTAACAGTACTACGTACAAGGGAAGGTTTTAAAAGTCTGAATATACATGTTAAATAAATAGGTAAATATGGTGTCAATACTTCGCGGATTTTCACCTATCGCGGTCGGGTCTGGAACCTATCTACCACGATAAACGAGGGTTCACTGTAATGTCAATCTGACTGCAAAAGTGGAAATGTAAATTTCAGCGAAACAGTGGAGGGCATGCAAGATCGGCCATGAAGTTCCGTGAAGCCTTGTGAAAAGTAATTCATGTACTTAAAAATTAATCTTAAATTTCATGTTTACATTTTCAAGAATCTAAAGTTTTCTTTTTTCAATTTTTGTCAATTAGTTTTGGATTTTCCGAATATTTTGGCATCAACATTTTCACCATCATAGCCTATACAATAAAGTGTAATTCAATCAGCCAGTGTATTCCTGAAGAATCAAAACACGTGTCGACACCAAATAATATATAGAAAAACTTTAATGCAATATCCTGTTATTCCGAAAATTATCTGCAGGACAGTTTTTTCTGAAGAGAAGCTATCTTCCAGTTATGAAATACACCAAGACATTGCTTATGAATTCTAAACGTAGAATAACATGCCCAAATAGTAGCCTAATATATATATATATATATATATATATATGTATATATATATATATATATATATATATATATATATGTATGTATATATATATATATATATATATATATATATATATATATATATATATATATATATATATATATATATATATATATATATATATTTTTGGGCTCAAGCCATGGCGTCCTGATGGAAGGTTCCTGTTTGGTAGCTTCCTTGGGTATAAAACTACTAAGATATTCCCAGAGAATTTAACCACAGGTTATCACAGAATTCTAACTTCTGGAGCGAGTATCTCAAAGGTTTCCCTTTAAGACATCGTAATACAACAGGGGACACGCATGTCTGGTCGTGCCACATAGCTATCTCCACCCCGAACAGAGTTAACGCTTCGGTGTGTAAGGGCTGAGAATAGCTGGGAGCCGTTCCACAGCTAATCTCACTCGTGGCTACTACTGATACTCGAGACGTAAACAAACGGACGCCATTGCTCTAATGACGTCACGAGCGTCTTTATCCTTTGTTTAGTAGCTGCCCTACTGAGACGGATTTTCCCTTGTGTGAACTTTATCGTTTTGCATCTTCGCTATGTCGTTACCTTCAGCCTCGCCTTCTTCTGGAAAGTTGAGTACAAGGTTCCAGTATTGTTTAATTAAGCTCTGGCCGTAAAGTAAATATTATTTTGCGAAATAATTGATGTTTTGTGGCAGAGCTGTGCCTCTACCGGACCCGCCATTTTATGGCGTCGTTGTTGTTTTGCATGTCTTATTTAGTTAGCCACAACAACGCTTCCGGCTTTATATACTAATCGAATACATTAGTTTATTTAGTCTTCATAGCTAGGAACTTTTATTTCGTGTTTAGACGCTTTTTATCGGTCATCGATTGACCTCATACCAGTCGGCTACTATAGCCCCCAGGCCAGGAGCCTATATACAAGTGTTCATGCATGATTTATCAGTGATCCTAGACTAAGTTATGAAGATAGTGGCATTATTATTTTACAATACTTTTGACTAGTGATGCAAATGTTTTCGCCTTCAGGGACCATATAGGGGATAGGCTAGTCAGTGATTCTTACTAGCCTAACCTAACCTTAGGACCCCTATATGCTTCCTTCATCCCCTGCCTTGGCATTCCCTCTAATTAGCCTTGATCCCTTTTCTGAGTAAAGGGATTCATTGTCTAATAGAGTATTATATCGCCTCTCAGTCCTCCCTAAAGGAATGAACCCCCTTTAGGATTGCGTCTGAGAGTGAGGTTAGGCTAGCCTACCTCTATGGCTAGGATAGTCTGCGACTTTCCTGCGATAGCGATACGTCTTCTTCCTTGCCTAGTTCAGGACTTTTAGCCCTGATCTAGGTCGGGTTAGGAAGGTTTCTCTGTTCCATGCTGAAACTGTACTCTTGCACCGTTTTAGCCGATCAGCCTAATCTTAGGTTAGGGAGTGTCCTCCCTTCCCTTTGTGGCCGCTCTGGTACAGAAACCCTTCCTGGGAAGACCCCTCTCTTCTCCCTCCCCACCTATCTCTTGTATAGCCTAGCCTATGCTTAGGTTAGTTTATACTCATCTGTCCCCTGTCCTACAACTCCTCCTTAGGGTGGATGAGTAGGGCTACCCGAGCTTCCTTGTGCAGTCCGCTCTGGTACATATACCTTCATAGTGTCCTATAAGGTTAGTTCCTAGTGTAGCTCTGCATAAGGGAGTCTCCCCCCCCCCCCCATCTTGGGTGTTCCCTAGTCCTCCCTTGGGCTACCTGCTCCCGGTCCCTAGTGACCCCTGCATATGGATGATAGAGCCTGTCTCTATCATGGGTACACCCCCTCAGGGAGGGGGAGGGATGTCTGGAACCCTGAAGGTACTTCCTGCATCCTTCCCCCCCTCCCCCTGTCTCTCTATCTATCTGGGTGCCGGTCTCTTGCCGCCTCTTATGCCGGCAATACCTGCCTCTTGGTGACTTCCCTACCCTTGCCGCCAGCCCCCCGTGTTCCGAGGGACTGCCGGCTGCCGCCGGCTACTACCGGCGGCTCTCCTACTCCTATCTAATCGTCCGCTTGCCGGTCGATCTCCGGAGTGCCGGCATATACTGCCGGCAACCCGATACTACCTGTACCATCCTTACCCCAGTCACCAATCCGGCATCCTCCGGCTGCCGGAGCCGCCGCTCCCTGCCGGCGTGCCGCCGTTGTGCCGGCGGCCGCCATCCTGGTATCTAACTGACTTTTGAAAATTGTCTGTTCTAATGCCAGAATCTATGCTGGAGCGAGCTCCGGCGTGCCGGCGGCTTGCCGGATACCCCGGAGGCGTCAAGAATACTTGCACCCCCTCTCTGTAGCTATCATAAGACTAAGATAGCCCTACCTGGCAAATAGATAAGCTGCTTTGCTTCTAAGATCAGTACCTAGTACTGCTCTATTAGTGATCATGCTGTCTCTTTGCATTCTTCTATTTCCAGCATGCTATGTGCATCTTAGCACGGCTGGTTGCCAGAAGCAGTTACCCTTAATGAGACCTTCTGGCTCTTATCTGGGAACCGAATGAATTCGATCCCTACCTTGTCCTTGGCTTTCCATGGAGTTCCAATATAATGGGAATCCTAGGAAACTATATCCAATGATCTCGGTCATTTGGATTATCCCAGGACCAAGCCTATGGTAACCAGCCGGGCGAGATGCATGGAGCGTGTTCTCCTTTACTGTTTCACTCTCTATGCATCACACCTTATATAAGTTAAAATTAATGATTAATATTAACTTAATTTAAGAGCCATTCCTATGACTCCCCCATACTCATTTTCTCTTTCTTCCACAGGAGGAGCAAATGAAGTGCGATTTCGCATACTGTGCCGTGAAACGCTCCCAGTTTTACGGACATACGGCGTGCAGGACTCACGCCCCTTGCTCAGACAAGAGAGGGGATTGGAAGTTCTGGAATCCACTGGATTGTACGGTCTGCCAGGCCTACCTAGTTGAGGCCTTCCATAACCCTCCCTCAGCGGAGGTTAGAGACATTGCTCGTGAGAAACTGCGCAAGTGGGTGCGTGGTTTTCAGAGGAATGCCACTGGACCGTACCTGGCCACCGAAGAACTGAGGTCCCTGCTGTTCCCTAAGGCCTCCCCTGATTCAGTGGTTCCAAAGGAAGCAATCCCCACTGTCCAAATTACGGTGGAACCTGATGTGGTCATGGCTCAGTCCATGCACGAGTGTCGCCTAGATTCCGAAGAGGATGAACAGATCTCTGACGTCTCGGAAGACACGGAGAAGACGCTTATGGCTCAAGGAGCCGAAGAGGACGAAGACAAGGTGGAATACACCGAGTCGGAGATTGGAGCTACTCCCTCGTCCATCCCTCCGCCTACTCCTACACCGACGGATGTGTCCATTCCGTCTACCTCCTCGACCCCGGATCCTTCTTCCTCTACACAAGAACTGATCCGACTGATTAGAGCTGTCATGGACGACAGACTGAAGGAGAACCAGGAGTCCATCAGGTCTATGATTGGATCCAGAGAACCGAAGAAGATCTCGGTTAAGGATCTCCCAGCTTGCTCTCATGCCAACCCGTGGAGGTATGCAGAGCATATGGTTATTGCGACCGGCAGGATCTTTGTTAGTGACAAAATCGGCACGGTCCCGTTGGAAGATGTGGAATTCTTCCCAAGCTTCGAGGCCTACCCGGACTGTTACGTCCGGCTTCGTTCTGAACCTGCCTCGAAGGAGGAGACCGAACCTAAGGAAGAGATAGTGTTCGATCTCGCAAAGGCCCAGGCTATGCTAGCCTCCGCATTTAAGAGCAGGGGCTTTACCTGCTCTAAGCTTCCTGCCTTGAGCAAGAAGCATCCTACTTATGTCGCTCCCGACACTGCGATTCTTCCATTTTTGGAAAAGGCCTTGGCTGCATGCCTTAAGGCGGCGGAAGAAGGGAAACCCTGCCCTGCACTGGAGGAGTGCAGACCCTTCTCCATCGTAACGCCCCCTGACACTAGACAATGGAAAGATGTCCAACATACTTTCGTTGTGGGTAGGCTCGATCCTGACGTTGCCGGACGTCAGTTTAATGAAGACCTCCCTAAGCTCAATGATCACCTCCTTCGCCGGGAACAAGACACGAAGGAGAGGCTTGCAGCGTCTCTTTCTCATCAAGTCCAACTTGAAGTTATGGCCTGTGACACAGCAGTACCCGATCACTACATGGTACTGGCCAAATCCCACTTACTGACGGTAATGAAGGACTTGTACCACTTCATAAAGGCTCGTAGAGCCTGTCGTGAATTCGTGTTTGTCGGTGCCACCGTGAAACACGAACCCCGGAGGCTGATTTCCTCCAACATCTGGGGAAAGCACCTGTTTCCTTCGGACCTTGTCAAGGAAATAACGGACAGAGCCGCCACGGAGAATAGGAACCTTCTCCACAAGTGGGGCATGTCCAGGAAAAGGAAAACCTCTCAGGACGATGGACCTCAGCCTAAGAGGAAACCTCAGAAACCGAAACCCCAGCAACGTCAACAAAGACGTCAGTTTCCGGGACCCGCTACCTCCCAAGTGGTTGCCCAACCACAACAGACCTTTCAATTGGTCCCCCAACCGGTGTTGTCACAGTCACCGGTCTTCACCCCTGCCTTTGAACAGCCATCCACTACCTTTCATGCCAGAGGTAGAGGCTCGTCCAGGGGTGCAAGCAGAGACGCCTCTCGTCGTCCCTCCAGAGGTAGAGGAGGAAAGGGAGCTAGCGGCCGAGGCAACAAGTCCTCGGGACACCAGAAGCAATGAAGTGCTTCCGGTGGGAGGAAGACTCCGCCAATTCCAGGATCGTTGGACCTTCGATCCTTGGGCACACAGCATCATCAAGAACGGTCTAGGCTGGAGTTGGGTGCAACCACCCCCAATCTTCCAGCGGTTCTTCCAACAATCGACCCCCATTCTGGAAGAATATGTTCTAGACCTCTTGAACAAGAAGGTGATAAGGAAGGTAAAGTCCACCAGGTTCCAAGGGAGACTGTTTTGCGTTCCCAAGAAGGACTCAGACAAGCTCAGAGTCATTCTGGACTTATCCCCCCTCAACAAGTTCATAGAGAACAACAAATTCAAGATGCTGACGCTTCAACAAATAAGGACCCTTCTGCCTCAAGGTTCCTACACGGTCTCTATAGACCTGGCGGATGCCTATTGGCACATTCCAATGAACCATCACGCTTCCTCCTACCTAGGATTTCGACTCCAAAGGAAAAGCTACGCCTTCCGGGCCATGCCATTCGGCCTCAATGTGGCCCCTCGGATCTTCACAAAGCTGGCGGATGCCATAGTACAACAGCTCCGCCTAAGAAACGTCCAGGTGATGGCCTACCTCGACGACTGGCTAGTCTGGGCTCCATCGCCCGAAGAGTGTACAAAGTCTTGCGACGAAGTTACCCAGTACCTAGAACACCTGGGATTCAAGATCAACGAGAAGAAATCTCGCCTCTCTCCAGCTCAGAAGTTTCAGTGGCTGGGAATCCACTGGAATCTTCAGTCACACCGCCTTTCCATCCCCCAGAAGAAAAGGAAGGAAATAGCAGGGTCTGTCAAGCGACTACTGAAATCCAAACGCATTTCAAGACGACAGCAGGAACGAGTTCTAGGCTCTCTACAATTCGCCTCAGTGACAAACCCAGTGCTTCGTGCACAGCTAAAGGATGCCGCGGGAGTCTGGAGACGATCGGCATCCATCGCTCGAAGAGACCTCAAGAGACGGCTTCCAAACAGACTTCGACGCCTCCTAAAGCCGTGGTCGGAAGCAATGGCCCTGAAAAGGTCCATTCCTCTCCAACACCCTCCTCCATCACTCAACATCCACACGGATGCCTCACTGGAGGGCTGGGGAGGTCACTCCCACCTGAAACAAGCTCAAGGGACCTGGTCTCCACTATTCAAGACGTTCCACATAAACATCTTGGAGGCCATGGCGGTCCTTCTTACTCTGAAGAAGCTATCCCCGCCGCCCTCGATCCACATCCGTCTAACCCTAGACAACTCGGTGGTAGTTCGTTGTCTCAATCGCCAGGGCTCAAGATCGCCCCAGATAAATCAGGTGCTTCTCCCAATCTTCCGTCTGGCGGAGAAGAAGAAGTGGCACCTGTCTGCAGTTCACCTACAAGGATTCCGCAACGTGACAGCGGATGCTCTATCTCGGACAAACCCGATAGAGTCGGAATGGTCTCTAGACGCAAGATCATTCTCCTTCATCTCTCATCAAGTCCCAGAACTTCAGATAGATCTCTTTGCAACGAGCGACAACAATCAACTTCCTCTGTACGTAGCCCCGTACGAGGACCCCAAAGCAGAAGCGGTGGACGCCATGTCACTGGACTGGAACAGATGGTCGAAGATATACCTGTTCCCTCCCACCAACCTTCTGTTGAAAGTCCTCTCCAAACTGAGAACCTTCAAAGGGACAGCGGCCCTAGTGGCTCCCAAGTGGCCCCGGAGCAACTGGTACCCCCTGGTCCTGGAGCTGCAGCCCAAGCTGATCCCTCTCCCGGGCCCAGTTCTCTCTCAACAAGTACAGAAGTCGACTGTCTTCGCTTCATCATCGAAAATCAAGGACCTTCATCTCATGATTTTCTCTCCCTTGCCGCAAAGAAGAGGTTTGGGATCTCGAAGAAAAGTCTAGACTTCCTAGAGGAATACAAGACCGAATCCACGAGACGGCAATATGAATCATCCTGGAGGAAATGGGTCTCCTTTGTTAAAGCAAAAAATCCTAAAGAAATCACCATTGATTTCTGTATGTCCTTCTTCATTCACCTTCATGGACAAGGATTAGCAGCCAATACGATTTCAACCTGCAAATCGGCTTTGACTAGACCAATTCTATATGCTTTCCAAATTGATCTGTCCAACGACATCTTTAACAAACTGCCGAAAGCATGTGCTCGCCTACGCCCAGCACCCCCTCCGAAACCGATCTCCTGGTCTCTAGACAAGGTGCTCCATTTCGCCTCCAACTTGGACAACGATTCATGCCCCCTCAAGGATCTGACTCAGAAAGTTATATTTTTATTTGCTCTCGCCTCGGGAGCTCGAGTCAGCGAAATAGTGGCATTATCAAGAGAAGAGGGACACATCCTGTTTGCTGATTCAGGAGAAGTGACCCTCTCCCCTGATCCGACGTTTCTCGCCAAAAATGAATTACCCACCAAAAGATGGGGCCCTTGGAGAATATGCCCCCTGAAGGAGGATGTCTCTCTATGTCCAGTAGAGAGCCTCAAGGTCTATCTTCGCAGAACTTCAAACTTTGGTGGAGGCCAACTCTTCAAAGGAGAAACATCGGGCAGCGACCTGTCACTGAAACAATTAAGAGCGAAAATCACCTACTTCATTCGCAGAGCGGATCCGAACAGTACACCCGCTGGTCATGATCCTAGAAAAGTGGCATCTTCTCTGAACTTCTTTCAGAGCATGGACTTTGAGAGCTTTAAAAACTTTACGGGCTGGAAGTCCTCGCGAGTTTTCTTTAAACATTATGCGAAACAAGTGCACGAAATCAAACATTTTGTGGTAGCCGCAGGTAGTGTTATGAAACCTGCACCTAACTCTGCGTAGAACAGTGAGTTATTTGGGACTCTAACTCTTCGGGTGCCTATGTTGACCCTCGAGTGATTCATAGTGATGTCTAAAAACACTTAGTGCTTTTATAACTGTTCTTATCCCAGGTGAAATGTCATAGTGTTACACAAGTGCCGCATGCCTTGAGCATGATGTGTTATTTAAAGACTTGCGTTCCTCGAGAACGAGTACCTACTAATCCTGAAATTCCCTTTCAGATTCAAGAGCAAGCCTTTATTTCTATGTACATTATTATTACTGTAAATGAACTTTACTTTTGCTGTAAATTATTTAATTTCTGCATTGTGAAATAAAATTTCTATTTTATTACTTATGCGTCTCTTTCAGCTCCTACTTACTATGAAATACATACTGTCATAGTTTTATTTATTCCTCCTTTCTTATGGTCATGAAGAATTTAAGATGTCTATCCTTAAATTATATTCACCTTGTCTCAGTAAGGTTCCTACTCGAATACTTACTTCTGATAATCAGGAGATGAATCCTACACACAGTGCCCAACCACCACTGACCTACTCAGAATGTTCCTATACAAATATCAAACATTCTGCTTCATCTCTAAGCTCTTAAAAAGCTCTTCTGTCAAGATGAATAGTCCTTCAATACCACTTTGACGTCGGCATAGCCCATGGGAACTTCCTACCAATGGGGGGCAGGATACTTCATTCCTATGGTTCTTATCTAAGATTACTTTGCTATTTTGTCAATGCCTAGGCACTTAACTCTGGGGGAAAATCTACCACGATACATTGATTCTCTGGTACTCTTCCATCAGGACGCCATGGCTTGAGCCCAAAAAACGGATTTTGAGCGAAGCGAAAAATCTATTTTTGGGTGAGATAGCCATGGCGTCCTGATGGACCCTCCCTACTACTTCGTCAGTTTGTTCCCACCCTACACAATTGTATCATGGTGATGGGCAGCAACTGGCGCCAGGATAAAGACGCTCGTGACGTCATTAGAGCAATGGCGTCCGTTTGTTTACGTCTCGAGTATCAGTAGTAGCCACGAGTGAGATTAGCTGTGGAACGGCTCCCAGCTATTCTCAGCCCTTACACACCGAAGCGTTAACTCTGTTCGGGGTGGAGATAGCTATGTGGCACGACCAGACATGCGTGTCCCCTGTTGTATTACGATGTCTTAAAGGGAAACCTTTGAGATACTCGCTCCAGAAGTTAGAATTCTGTGATAACCTGTGGTTAAATTCTCTGGGAATATCTTAGTAGTTTTATACCCAAGGAAGCTACCAAACAGGAACCTTCCATCAGGACGCCATGGCTATCTCACCCAAAAATAGATTTTTCGCTTCGCTCAAAATCCGTTATATATATATATATATATATTAGTGGTGGGACGAGTACTCGGAATCGAGAATCGAAAATATCGGAACTTTTTCTGGTATCAGAAACGGAGAATTTACATTGAAATTCCTATTCTTAAACAATTCTTTGGAATTCGTATGTTTGCAACTTAACGAGGTGAAAAATGCATTGCTATATTATTATCATTACAGTATCATGACAATGAGGTGAAAATATATTATTATTATTATCATTATTATTATTATTTCAACCTGATAATAAGGTGAAAAAATATTGCTCTACCCTAGTCCAGGTCAATACTTAATGAATGAATTATAAAGTACCATAAATGAAAAAAAAAAAATAGAAATAACTATTTCAACAGGTTTGTAGCAAGATTCATTATATTTAGAAAAGCATCATACCTGGTGTTAGAAGAACGTAGGTAGTCGATACTGTTAAAGGAACGGGGGGGGGGGGGGGTATAAATGAGGGTAAATACGATAGCAATAGAGAACTCGGTATAAGACGCAGGTCGTGACGTCATAATTCTGAGCCCCCAGGCCTTCTATATTGAGATGGCAGTGGCGGGAGTGAGGCTTAGCTTGGGCTGCTTGCAACCAATGTTTTCCTTGCTCGGTCTTACCACCTCCTTACCAATTCAGTGTTACCATACCATAACTCTTCAGCAATCAGTGAGATCTCCTTTTTTACCATTTTACCAACACTCCTAACTCCTATTCATCAGGTTTTGCCTCTTCATGCCACATTCTACAAAATAATCTTACAAGTATTCTGTGCGTCACTTCATTTTCAGCCCGTATCATCTCAGTAGTTATTCCACCATAACCAGGGGATTTCCATCGCCTGAGTTGTTTTAATGATAGCTTCGACATCAAACACACTGAATTCATTCATTGGCACATCAAGGTCTCAACCGGCTCCAGGTATATCAATCAAATCATTCCCTTTGTATCTCTTATTCATGACCTCACTAAAGTGTTCCATCCAACGTTGTCTTTCTTCATCCTTTGTTGTTACAACAGATATCTCTTTTTGATGGGTAGGCCTATATGCTTCTTCTTTATCCCAGTAGAGATTTCATTAATAATTCTATGAGCAATTCTTACACTATAGCCACTCCCTGAATTCATAGCTTTGTCAGCCTCGTCTGCTTTCCTGTCTAAATATTCTCTGCACTCATTCCTAGCTGAAGTACTTAGCATCCTCTACCTTGTAATTTCCATTACTTCCTTGAAAACTTTCAATAATCAATTTCTGTCTTTGTCTCCTTTATATAGTATCCCACGTATCATTTGATATCTGGTAAGAAATAGGTAAAAAATGTACTTAAGAAGCAAACCTTTTTCTTTGACTCTCAAATCTTCCTAAGAAGGAATATCTCTGCAGGAAGCCTTTAAAGGGTTTTACTGGAGTTTTATGAAAGCATGGATTGGCATATTAAAAGCGCAGCAAATGTTGCCGATATATTGCTATGAAAATTGCGGCAGAATATTAAGTAAAAAATGCGTTTTATCACTAACCTTCAAGTCCGATTGTTCATACTTTCATTAACGATCACTCACCTCTTCCGTTGGCCACATATCATTTGTTCTCCCTGCTTTTGAGCAGGAAAAATAAGTTTCTAAAGTATATGGGTATATCCATCTTGGCTTGTTCTTGTATGAGATCTTATAGAAAATTTATAATTAGTATATCAAAGTAGTTCTTTAAACCCCCGTGCCATACTAAACAAATTCTGAAGGGAACATGGGAGTCTAAAGAAGTGCACAATACCTAGATGGCTCTGCTGGCTCCTTTGCTTATTTCAGTTCGTCCTCATCATCCTTGATATTCGTGGAAAGAGGACGTCCTTTGCATTTCGACATTCTTGAAAGGAAAAATGTTTATCTCCACCCGTTCCGAACAATGGAGTACAGTTCAAGCTCAGGTACCGACTTGGAACCACTAAATTGATTTTGAGAATAACTTTACATTTAACTATGTAACATTTTTCTCGCCGACCCCCCTATCTCTTCCTCTTCCGACGTCATCTTTGAAGCCTACGTCATAGTTACTTCAATGAAGTCAATGGTTGAACCTTTCCTGCCTAGTAAGTTTCCTGCGATCTGTGGCGTATGGTAAAGCTTAGAGAGTTTATAATTATTTCTTAATCATTGACACGCTTTTAGAACCTGTAAATTTTCTATGGATTCTTATTGCCCTATATTTTTGCTATCCTTGAATGTGTGATCTTTGAGGACTTAGTGTAACTAT
The DNA here is from genome assembly GCF_036898095.1 of Palaemon carinicauda. NCBI lineage: Eukaryota > Metazoa > Arthropoda > Malacostraca > Decapoda > Palaemonidae > Palaemon > Palaemon carinicauda. The sequence continues at coordinate 81,747,950 of NC_090732.1, read as the reverse complement.
GGGTGTAATCGCTCTTATTTTTAGGGGATATCAATTGTCGAGGGTAATGGTGAACTGGAAGACTAGACTAATTTTTCTTCCCTGAAGTTGATTTAGATAACTTTTAAGTTTGTCATTGATTCACACAATTATTTCAAATGAGGATAGTCTTCATTTTATGAAAGTGTATTGAACTTAACAATGATAGTCCATTATTTTTTTTTCGATCCATGGGTTTTCAAAAATTCCCAGATCCACCACAAGCAGTTAATTATGTTTAGCAACTGGGAACAGAACTTCAGACATCAGAGTTGTATACTGCATATGCCATTTCGTAATCTTAAGTTTCCGAGGAATAAATGATTCTAAAAAATTTGTATTTTCATTGTGAAACAAATATTCAAGGTTACGAGTAACTCTTATGTACTGCTCTGGGGTTTTCTTTGAAAGTCCTTGCAGTCCTTTATTAAGGGAGCCAGCCGGAATGCCAATGTATGGGAGTATAGGAAGAAAAACTCAAAATCCTGAAAAAATTCACTGAGCTTCGTATGGCAATGAAGTATGCGTATACGAAATACTCCTAAGGAAAATGAAACCAAACCAAAAATACACTTAAGAGAAATGGTTGATACAAAAAAGTATTTTATTGTTTTAATATTCAGAGAATCATGTCTATAAATTTACTTTTTATGCTCTCAAAGCATATATTTTACTATTAAAATTAACACTTGTACTGAATAAATATTTTCTAGATAATATTCTTTCATATATTCAAATGTTTGTTTTCATATCTCAATACGTAATCATTTAAGGAATAAACCTCTTGTCAGGACTCAGGATGAAAGATTAAGCAGCTACAATTCTCTCTCTCTCCCTCTCTCTCTCTCTCTCTCTCTCTCTCTCTCTCTCTCTCTCTCTCTCTCTCTCTCTCTCTCTATATATATATATATATATATATATATGTATATATATATCCATACTGTATATATATATATATATATATATATATTTATATATATATGTATATATTTATATATATATGTATATATATATATATATATATATATATATATATATATATATATATATATATATATATATATATATATATATATATATATATATATATAGGCATATAAGCATGTATGTACCCAAGACAGCAGCTTGGATAGTACTGATACAAATGACAGTAGCCTACAGCGAACACACCACCAGTAATATAAGGCCCGCCCAAATACTAATGACTGTTACCACCATTTTGTTGTACTGATGGTACTTCAGTTTGAAGCACACACCGTCAGTATTACTAACAGTGCACAAAATAATGACATTAATACATATCGTATATACGGCCCTTTATGCGTTTGTATTGAAACTTTGGCTCAACACCACATTTATTTGAGAGCTTCTCAGCTGCTGCTTTTACTTGTGGGTAGCTGTCTCTTCTTTTCATTAGAAAGATAACAAAGTTCTTCAGCAAATGAATCGATTTGTCTGATTTCACCTGACTTTGCAATGCCTTAGAAAGTGCATTTATAGTTTCTTGTAATTATGTTTGCACAACCAGGAATATAAACTCAAATTTTTCAATTTTCTTCAGTATGCCACCTGCAGCATCTCGTTATTAATGACTATTACTAAGAAGACTTATTTTGAAGAGCTCTTTTACAACATGTGAATAGCGAAATCTTAAAGCAACTAGTGAGTAATGTTGAGATGACCATCAAGTAGGACATACTCGTTTTAGTGTTACTTTCCCAATAACTTCTGAGACATAAGGTAATTCTTTTAGCACAACCCATCGTTTTATACTGCAACCAAGGAAATTGTAAAGCTTTTCAAGTGTCATAAAAGTTTCTCTTTTCAGAAATACTCTGAACAGGATCATTGATAGCAAAATTCAGATTATGTGAGACACAATATACATTTACAACATTAAGTTTTTTTTTTTAGTTATTCTGGCTTGAACACCTGAATATATCCCGTTCATGTTTGTTGTGCCATCATGTCCATGACCTAAACAGTTATTCAGGTCTAGACCGTTTTTTTTCTTTTTAAAGTAAACTGACAAGGTCGTTTTCTGATTCAGCATCACTTGAGTTGATACTTTTTGAAATCCAAGAAATAAGTCACGGATCTGAACGTCATGAGACAGTGCATATGGGTCTCAGCATTTACTTCAACATATTGAATCATTATACTCATTTGGTCTACTTTTGAGATGTCCTGGTGTGCTGTATCTATAATAATTGAAAATAACGACACTGCTTTTATGTCTGCAAAAATCTTGGTTGAAATGTTATGAGAAGTGACATTCATCACACTCATTTTTTATTTGGTGACACAAATATCTGCCTTGGCCCTTTTTCTTTCCAAGTAGCTGTTAAAAGATAGGAACGTATCTTGCTAATAAGTTTCTGAATGAGAGAAAGAAAATTGTCACTCATAGTTTTGCCAAAGCTTTCTGTGTCCCCTGAAATCCAAGTTGCAAGAGGCTAATGTCAATGTAACGTTGATTATCCTCTCTAAAACATCTCTCCAAAATTTCATTTGTTTTTGTTTTATTTGTATTTTGTTCATATAAAATTCTGTCTAAACGTCATCTCTGCATTAATTACAAACAAGCATTGAGATGTGTTCCTGTACAGTACATTTATGCGTTTGTATTTTTTGGGTCAGGTGCCCCCAATCTCATACTCCAAGCAGGATTAAAAGAAGAAGAATGGCAATTGGCAAAAAGCCAGCAGGGTTCACGATATGCACTTTCTGTCGATGGTGAATAACACAACCACATCCTAGGCAATGCCATATCGGAATTAGATTTCTTGAAATTGAAAGTTTCTGAAAAGCATCGTGCAGCTTGGTGCTTAGATCTTGGGAACGACCGTTTGGGGCTACGTGATCCTTTTGCTATAATTTATCTTTTCAACTCGCTGTTTTCAATGTCAGCCGGATAGAGTCCTCGGACTGAAGTCATTGAGTCGTTCTTTTGAGTTTCTCACTTTCATCATCATTTTTTATTTTCATTATTTCTATCACATAAGCATAATTACAATTATATTACCAAATCAATCCACTAAGACATTATGATGGAGTCAGATGGGCTTCCAATCACAGTGGGCCCTGGTGCATTGCACCTCCTGTATCCCCACTGCCAGTAGTTTCGCTAGGCCTGGAGGTTGCGGAGTATATAAAGTCTTGTGAGCACAGATCATGGGCGTAGGAGAAGGGGGGTTTTGGGGGTTATAGCCACACCCATAATTTCCTGCCGAAAATTTACTTTATTATCTTTTACTTCAGAAAAGATTAAAAGATATTAAGCAGTGTAGATTTAGCAAATAAAAAAAGATTCAAAGACATTAATTCTTCATAAGAATTATAATTCAAAAGCAATTTCTCGAATAGAAGGTTTTTGTTAACATTCATTTCCATGTTAGAGCGAGGAATTATTCTATTTATATATATATGTATATATATATATATATATATATATATATATATATATATATATGTATGTATATATACATATATATGTATATATATACATATATATATGTAAATATATATATATATATATATATATATATATATATATATATATATATATATATATATATATATGTGTGTGTGTGTGTGTGTGTGTTTGTATGTGTATTATGGCTGTTAAGTTACATAACCT
>NC_090732.1:81731792-81739292 GCF_036898095.1 Palaemon carinicauda | reverse complement strand
CGCTTGTAAATGCCAGGTCAGCAATCCTTCCTTTTCAAGGTCGTGTCAGCGGGTTCTTGCCACAAAATGTGGAGTCATGGATTTCATCCGTTGATGCCCATTTAAATGCCAAACAAATCGTAGATCCTTTTGTACAATTACAAGAAGCTAAAAGTTTTATAGATTTTTCTAAGGGGGATGCGAGTGCGTATTTAAGAGGTGTTTCATTTCAGGAAGCAGTTACTTGGGATGATTTCAAAGTTAGGTTACGCGCGATTTATGGGGGTGAGGAAGCTTTGGATGTAGTGTTAACGTTACGAAATACACTTAATCAAGCCACTATGAATCGGCTTAATGTTGTTGAGAGAGCAGCTCTCATAGCTGATAGGCTTAACGAATATCAGGACATTTTAGGTAATTCCACTTGGGTTACTAACGATAATATCTCCGTGAAAGATTTTTTACGATTAATGTATTTAACTTGCATGACACTTATGTTGCCTGAAGCTTTAGTGCGGTGCTTTGATAAGAAGTTAATGCCTGCTAGTACGGAATTGGATGTCTATAAACAGATAAAGAAACACATGTCCAAGTGTCCAGATCTCGATCCCGTGTTAACTCAAGTTTTTGCTAAGAATGAAACAAAACCACAAACAGTGAACGTAATTAACAATCCAGTAGCGGGAGTGACGTGTTACAACTGCAAACGTCAAGGTCACATAAGTGCAGACTGTAGAACGAAATTTTGTTCGGTTCACAACACAGCATCACATTCTTATAGTCAATGTTACGCGCGTAAGACACAACAATATCCTAGAAATGCACAGTCAATTCCACAGTCAGTTCCATATGAAAATAAAAAGAAAAATCCTCATTTTAACAATAAGTAGAAACAACAAAATGTCAATGCAGTTCAGAGTCCGAAACAAACAAACACTTCTTCAAATATCGCTGAGCCTGGGCCGTCAAACCAGACCTCGCAAAGTCAGCCTAATTTTCAGAATGTGCAGAGCAAAGCAAATACCACATAGTTAACTCTAGAGGGGAAGAGAGTGATGTTGGGTCAAGGTCATTTATGTCAACATCAATAGTATTGAATAATCAATTTAATGTTTTATCAGATAATTGTGAGACAATAGATTTTCCTATGAAACACACGGCCGAATTAAGTAAAACAGTGCATGCTCCCGTAGATTTGCAACGAATTCATACAATAATAAGCCAAAATGAGTTACGGCCAACCTTATATGCTGTAAATTTAGAACACAAATCCTTTACGTTATTTTTTGACTCTGGTAGTCCACGTAATATTATGGATTTGAAGACGCATCATTTGTTGTTTTCGAACTTTCCGATTGAAAAATCAGGAATTAGACTTTCAGGTATAGGAAATAATGAATTAAACGTCATAGGCATAACTCATATTCAGTTCAGAGTCGGTAATCGCACGTTTGCCGATACATTTGTTGTTGTGAAAAACATTAATATGTATCCAGCTGTAATTATAGGATACCCATCTATGGGAAATCAAAACATTATCTTAGCTCCTGCAAAGCACGGCGTGTATATCAAAGGGAAATTCTATAAGTCTTCTAATACTTTAAAGTCAGTTTTGGATAAAAAGGAGACGACAAATGTAACCGTAACGTACGTTGAAGAACCAATAACTTGTCTCACTAATAAAGAAATAATATACGCGACCCAGCAGAATTCTCGTTCACCCGTAATATCATCTTGCACGCAATATATCGAACCAAACATACCTTCGAATTTAATAGTGCAAATAAAGAAAACACTACCGGGATCTGAAATATTAATCCTTTCCGATACTTTGAAAACTAACGGATTGTCTGTCACACAAGCTATTTATACAGTAGGCTCACATCAGCAATGTAATATCGAAGTCTGTAATCATTTAAATAACACTTTAGTAATTCACAAAAATCAACATATCTTGGATGTAGAAGTTTATAAACATCGTATTCTTACCGTTGCTGAAATCAATCACTCTCAATCAGTTGCGGATGAATCCCTTTTACGATCTATTAAAAATAAAATCAGTAAGGACATTCCAGACGAAGAAATTCAGCAGAAAATTTTTGAACTTTTAACTAAATATACAGATGTCTTTTCCACTACGGATGGATCCTTAGGAAAAACAGATGTGATCGAGCATCAAATAAGGTTAAAAGACAAACAGAAAATTATATATGTACCCTCGTACAGACTCCCTATGAAATTCCAGAATGAAATAAATGATGAAGTAGGTAAAATGTTAGAGGAAGGAGTCATTAGAAAATCAAATAGCCCTTATAATTTTCCTTTAATAGTTGTACCGAAAAAAGATCGAACATGGCGTATCTGCGTCGATTTTCGTCGTCTAAACGAGGAAACGATCCCTGATCGATTCCCAGTGCCATGTACTGACGATATTTTGTCTTTGTTAGGTCAAAATAAATATTTTACCAGTTTGGACTTACTTAAAGGCTTTCACCAGATATCATTAGAAGAAGATAGTATCCCATACACAGCCTTCAGCACAGCCAGGGGACATTATGAATTTTTACGGATGCCTTTTGGTTTACGTTGTGCTCCTATAACATTTACAAGAATGATTAACATAGTGTTTGGAGACTTGTTAGGGGATATATTGCATGCCTATATGGATGATCTTGTAATCTTTTCCAACACCTTAGAAGAACATCTACGTAAGTTAGAACTAGTACTACAGAGATTAAGACAACATAACTTAAGGGTAAAGATTAGTAAGTGTGAATTTTTCAAAACAGAATTAATATATTTGGGTTTCATGGTGTCAAGCCAAGGTCTTAAAGTAGTCCATGATAAGGTGTCGGCTATACGTAATTTTCCCATACCTACTAATGTCAAGGGAATACAGCAATTTCTGGGTTGTAGTGGATATTACAGGCGTTTTATACGCAACTATTCAATAATAGCCGCTCCTTTAACTGATCTTACGAAGAAGGGCGTAGATTTCATATGGTCTGAGCAACATCAACAGGCGTTTAATACTTTGAAAGATGAACTGTGTAGTTCTCCTATCTTCAAATTTCCTGACTTCGGTAAGGAATTCTTCATTGCAACAGACGCCTCAGACTTAGGAGTAGGAGGGGTATTGCTTCAGCAATATGATAAACAGTTTTTCCCGATAGCTTTCTATTCTCGAAAATTGAGAACTTCCGAAAGTAAGTATGCAGTAATAGACAAGGAAGGACTAGCTATTGTTAATTCGCTAGTGCATTTTAAGTTCATAATTTACGGTTATCCCGTTAAGGTTCTTACTGACCATAAACCACTAACAGAGTTCTTTAAAGGCTTCAATCACAGCCCTAAACGAACTCGGTGGCATTTAATCATTCAAGATTTTGGCGCAAGAATCGGGTATTTACCTGGGAAAGCAAATATCATTGCGGATGCACTATCACGCAACCCCGTGTCATCTTGTACGGAGTCTTTAGCTGAATTAATAGATATATCAACATCCATGCCTATTGTAAAAACAATATCTGAACAAGAAGATTTAGGCTGGAGTGCTGAATTGTTACAGACTGAGCAAAGAAAAGATCAGAAAATAGAAACAATTATAAATGCTTTGAAAGGCAATCATAAAGAAAAAGAATATATAAAGTATAAGCAGCAGAATTATATAATCAAAGATAATATTCTGTGTAGGACTGTGACAAGGAAAACCCGCAATACACCACATGTAACTAACGACCAGGTAGTAGTACCAAACTCACTTATTTCCACTGTCCTGAATTGGTTGCATTCAAATCCATTACATGGACACCCTGGGTTCTCATTAATGTCACAGAAAGCCAAATCATTGTTTTATTGGCATACAATGCTTACAGATATAAAAAGACACATAGCGAATTGTCGCACATGTCAGGAAAACAAAGGGCATACGAAAACACCTGTCAGCTTAGGAGCTTATCCTGTTCCCAATCAACCCTTTGAAAGAATACATTTAGATTTGTTAACAGGATTTTACGAGTCAGACAGAGGAAATAAGCACCTCTTAGTAATTATAGATGCTTTAACTCGATATACAGAACTAATAGCGCTTAAAACTAAAACTGCGATTGAATGCGCTAGGAAGTTTTACGAGTGTTACATTTGTAAACATGGAATTCCACACATGATAATCTCAGACTCGGGTGGTGAATTTAATAATCACTTTCTTACCTCATTGTGTGAATTCCTCAACATAAAGAAGATTAATACCATGATATATCACCCAGAGTCGAATGGGCTAGTGGAAAGAGCAAATAGGAAGATATTAAATATATTGAGGGTAACACTAGGGGGATCAGACCCCAACTGGGATATTGCAATACCGGCGGCACTGAGTACTCTGAATAATTCATATCATATATCAATTAAAATGTCACCGCATGAAGCATTGTATGGTACCCCAGTTAGAACACCTTTCCATGTATTAACGCCTACAACTAATCTATCAAATCCTTTAAAAGAATGTATAAATGCAAGTATAAGTCGATATGATATCCTTCGAAAGAATTTAGAAGAATCACAAATCATAATGAAAAGGAATCATGATAAAATAGCGAAACCAACTAAAACATATACCGTGGGTGATAACATCTATATTCAAATCAATGTCAGAAAAGGGCTCAACTATAAACTAACACCTAAGTTTGAAGGCCCATTTAACATTTTGGAAACATTAACGGCCAATAGGTTTAGAATTCAAAACGTAGCCCAACCCACGGATGAGAGAATAGTACCATTGTCTCACATAAGAAATTAAAAAGAAAAGAGAGGAAAAGAAGTGAGGAAAAATTTTATTTTGTGACTAAAAGTTTTCTTTTTAATACAGGAGTAATTACATATATTTTTTCTCGTTACAGGTTTCCAAGATGAATTTTTTGTTGTTGGGAGTGATATTGTTCGCTCAGACATTTTTTTCGTATGGGATGAGTTCTAAGACTAAGAATATATATTTTAAATATGGCAATATAGTTGAAAGACAAGAAGACATTTTTATTACATCAACCAACGTAATTGTAGAAGTGCATATGCAAGCAATTTTTCTTCAAGAGAAAGATGTCACTAGCTTAAGAACCGCCATTTCAAGGTTTTCTGCATCATTGGATGAGTTGCATAGGAGACATTTTCATTTGACTACTAAGAGTTTGCTTGGATCAACATTAAAAGTTGCAGAGATGCTATCTGATGACTTGAAAAATAAGACTGGCGAGACAGGATCTTTGGCTTATGACCTTTTGATGTGGACTGTAGGACACGAACATAAAGAAAGACGGAATCCGTTCATTTATGCTGCATTAAGCATCTTTGGGTCTGTTGCAAGTTTAGGTTTAGGACTTTCCAATCGTCTTAAAATTAGTAATCAAAATAAGAAAATTGAGTTCTTGACTCATAAAGATGAATTGATTATGTCAGAACTAAGGGATCAGTTAGCTTCAATCAATAAAATTATGGATTTGTTAAATGAACATTCAGATAATATCGTTCAAATTATGGAAGTACAGGATTTGTTGGCAACATTAACGTATTATGATTCAAAGATAGATCACATACATAACAGAATTGCACATTTCATTGAGAAATCCAAGGATTATGTAGAAGCTATCACGTTAGCAACTAAAGGTGTATTGTCGCCCCATTTGTTGCCTATACGTTACTTAAAATTAGTTCTGGAGAACGGAAGGGATAAACTAGGCTATGTTCCTTTGATTAGACGAACATAGGTTAGAATTTTATTACAGCCTAATTACAGTAAACGTAGATAATAACAAGATTAGGATTACAATTCCCTTTGATTCTTCTGATGCCTGGCAATCTTACAGGATATCACCATTTCCGACTTTCATGACGAATCACTCAAATCCAGTAATATCCAGTTTGACAGGACACGTATTGATTTCCCCAGACAAGGAAACATATACGGTCATTAAAGACTTAAATCAATTAACTCACTGTTCAGACGCAATGGATAGAAAAATATGTACAGCTGACTCATTTGAATTCCGTAAAAACTTAATGGATTCATGCGAGTTAGGTATAGTGCTAGACGGTGCTCTCTCCCATACAAGTGAAAATTGTCTGGATAAGCTTTATCCCTTTGACAATAAAGAATTCAATTGCAGACTAAATAATGGCTCGTGGATACGATACGACAAGGACGGCTTCAATGTATCATGCCCTGACGGATCCACATCCTTCAACCACATCTTCGTCGCAGCAGATGGCTGTATCGGGACTTCCCCGAATTCCATGGTGACTGGTCTACGGACAATCATCAGAGAACGAGCTTACTTCGCGAACTTCACGTGGACCTCTACAATGCCCGCACTTCCTCTCCCCTACAACGGAAGTGTGGCAAAGCGGTTGATGAAACTTACCGAAAAGGACCACCTGTCACCGACTTATAAAGAGATTCTTCACCCCATAATACTGGCTAGTTTGTGTGTAACGGTGATAATTTTTATCGCCGTGAACATCCTTGTTTGGCGTAGGTTACGGCACAGCAAGCAGCTACAAGGGAACGAGTTGAATAGCCCTGACAATACCCCCTACCTGATCCAGTTCAAAGCTGTATGAGTGGCCACCTCATTCGCTAAGGGAGTAATTTGTCAGGAAGATGTTTGTATGAAAAGCTGATTAGTACGCTAGTAATATGTAATTAAAGAAATTCTCTACATTTGCATTGTTAAAAATACATTTAAAATAACATTTTAAAAATAAATAAAATAAAAAAGGATATAAATCATTTTTTTCTCTCGGCATCTAATAAAAATATATAAGCCGGAATGTTAAAAAAGAAAAGAGAAAAAAAAAAAATATAATAAGATATATAACAGAATCTATGGGCATCTAATAAAATGTATCAGCCCTATATATAAATATATATATATATGTACGAAACCGTGGTACGTGTACGTACCAGGAATTCGTATTTGTGCACTAAAAATTGAGTATCTTCTTTCTGACAAAGGTAACAATTATTCTTTATCAAGTTACCGAATCATTTGTAAGTCAGAATTTGTTTTGTTTTTTGGTACCATGTAATCATTTGCTAGCAATGTACCATATATATGATCTTGGTTTTATCATGCATTTTTCTTTTTGCTTTGGTAATATCTTTTTTGTATGCATTATTGTTATTATTTTTTGATGTGCCTATTTGGACATTCGTCCTCAGTTGGTTATAGCTAATGTTAAACAAATAATAATACGTATGTCCAGTCACACCTAATAACCATGTTTCGGCTTGTTGTTAAATTTTTGTAAAAAAAAAAATTGAGATAGCTGGCCGAGCTAATGTAATAGTTAGAATAGTAATATTACATGTTTAAAACAAATGACGTAATATGTCATGTTGGTTGGAAGAGCTAACCGTGAGATTTGCTGTAGTCGTTCAAATTGTAAGCAGGATGTATAATGCCAAATTGACATTCTTTCTTAACGTCAACACATTGTCTCCTCGTGTGAAAGTTTGTGACGTCACCGGAT